>NW_026606063.1:19360000-19465000 GCF_029834395.1 Sorex fumeus
GGAACTAAGGAAGTTAAGGGAGAAGAGAGGGAAGAGACCAGGGGCACTGGTGGAAATATCTTGACACACTAGTGAAAGGACTGATGTAGCAGTGTTACAATGATTTCAAAACTACTGCAAAATAGGATGCCTCAACAACAACAACAAAATAAATTTAAATAAATCAAAACATTGTTATGACTTGTGATTAGTCCAGTAATATAAGCTCTTTTTTTTCCCTGTCACACCAGGAGGCACTTAGAGGCTATTGACAGCACAGTTGTGAGGAGTGGTAACTAGTAGAACTCAGAATACAATGCCTTATTGGAATCAAACAAGGACTTTGCACATGTAAAACATGAGCTCTAGCATCTGAAGAGAGAATATAATAGGCAGGGTTCCTGATTTGCATATACCCTAATCAGAATAGTCCTTGCACCCCATATGATTCTCTGAGCCCAACAGGAGTGATCCCTGAATATAGAGCCAGAAGTAAGCCCTGAGCACTACCAGTGTGCTCCCTCTCTCCCCCGCCCCCCACCAAATACCATGAGTTCCAATCCTTTGTATTATCTCCCCCACACACTGCCTAGCTTTTATTTTGAGTAAACACTTATTTCCTTAGCTGTTTGGAGATAGACAGTGTGGGGATGCTAAGGTATTTGCCATGCAGTAACCCCACATGAGACATCCTGGTTGGCACCAACTATATCTTTGCTTCCAGGAATGCCACCAAGTGAAACAGCAGGTGCTGTGGCATGGGATAAGCTGGTCTTTGGCATCAGGAAGACATGGCTTTTAAGCTGTTTAAAAACTTAGTACTCCTATGTAGCTGTTAGAAAAGATGAAGTCATGAAATTTACATACAAGTGGTACAATATGGAAAGTATCATGCTAAGCGAAATGAATCAGAAAGAGAGGGATAGACATAAAAAGATTGCATTCATCTGGGGGATATAAAGTAACAAAGTATGAGATTAATACCCAAGAATAGCTGAGATCAGCACCAGGAGGATTACTCCATAACTTAGAGGCCAGCCGGGTATCCTAGAGGAAAGGGCAGTTCAGATAGAGAAGGGAGCACCAAATAAAGGATGTTTGGAGGATCCTCCCAGGAGGGGAGATGCATGTCGAAAGTAGACTATGGACTGAACATGTTTGCCACTCAATGCCTCTTTTGCAGACCACAACACCCAAAAGGAGAGAGAGAACACAGGGGATTGCCCCGCCACAGAGACAGGGGGGGATGGGGGGATGGGGGTGGGAGGGATATTATCCCTGGTGGTGAAAAATGGGCACTGGTGGAGGGATGGGTATCTGATCATTGTATAATTGAAACCCAAGCACAAAAAATTGTAAATCTACAACTGTAAAAAAAAAAAAATAAAGGGAAAAAATGAAAAAAAAATAATAGAATAAAATAAAAACTTAGTACTTGTTCCCACCAACCATCATTGACTCAGTGACCCCTTCTCTCAGGAGCCATAGCACAGCAGGTAGGGCATTTGTCTTGCACGAGATCGACCTGGGTTTGATTCCTCTGTCCCTCTTGAAGAGTCTGGCAAGCTACCAAGAGTATCCCACCCACACAGCAGAGCCTAGCAAGCTCCCCATGGATTATTCGATATGCCAAAAACAATAACAGCAAGTCTAACAATGAAGACGTTACTGGTGCCTGCTCGAGCAAATCAATGAACAAAGGGAGGAAAGTGCTACAGTGCTCTCTCGAGATGGGAGATGTGTGCTGAAAGGAGATACAGGACCAAACATGATGATCTCTCAGTATTTGTATTGCAAACCATAATGCTCATAAGTAGAGAGAAAGAGGTAAATTGTCTGCCATAGAGGCAGGAGGAGGGGTGGGGCTAGGGGTGGGATGGGGTGTGGGTGACGGGAGGGACACTGGGGACATTGGTAGTGGTGGAGGGATGGGTGTTCTATCATTGTATGACTGAAACTCAAACATAAAAGTTTTGTAACTATAGCTCACAGTGATTAAAAAACAAAAAAACAAAAAAATCTTAATACTCATGTGCCTGAGTACTGGGGATCGGGATCAGAAAGCTTTGTTCTCTGTAGAATGGTTCTAATAATTATGCTTTATTTGCGGGCCTTTTCAAGAATGAGTACATCATTACTAAGCACAATTCTTGGTTCAGAAGAACTTGAAAATTGAGAACGCCATCACTGTTAGAGTTGTTTTTGGTGTTGTTTTGTTGCTGTTGTTTTGCAGCTGAAAAGCGGGTCCCCTTGCAGTTAAACCCTTTTTTTAGCAGAGAAGAAATCTAAGAATCCCTTACTTGAAAAATAGCCCTAAGAGTGCTTGCACAGTACTATACAAATGCTTATTTCATTAGCAAATGGACAACTTGGTCAGTAGCTGAGGGAAACTACCAAAATATGCAGAGAGTAGCCTCAAACCCAAAACACAAAGGAAGTAATCCCCAACTTTGTCTTCCCATCACAAAGAGCCCTTTGGGTAACATCAATAAAGTAAGTAAAGTAAAGGCCCTCCCGTTGATCATCAATTTGCTGTAGCGGGCCCAGTAACGTCTCCATTAGAGACTTTGTTGTTACTGTGGCATATCGATTACGTCAAGGGGAGCTTGCCAGGCTCTGCCGTGCGGGCGAAATACTCTAGGTAGCTTGCCGGGCTCTCCGAGAGGGGCGGAGGAATCGAACTTGGGTCGGCCATGTTGGCTGTGTGCAAGGCAAACGCCCTACCGCTGTGCTATGAAACACCCATTCAAGGTAGCCTGCACAGATCTGAGGCTGATAATTGATGTTTGTTAGTTCTATTTTCCCCAACAGCACTTGCCCATGGAGTATTCAGATCCATGAACACAACATGGAAAGCCAGAGTTCCAAAGTCAAAGTCCTGAGAAGTGTTTTGATGGGTTGAAGTGGGAAAGAAAAGGCCTGACACAGGGTTTGGAGGATGGGGACCGAACTGGAAAGAGTAATTAAAGTCAGTACTGAAGCAAAACAGGAAATAGAAAGTAAGAAAGCAGAGAGAGCCAGATGATCACACAAAACCCTGCTCAAGGTCTCAAGCGGTTCTCATGAAAGAGGAAGCCTCAGTTTACCCTTGCCAACTGTTGAGAGCAGTCCTGTTTTGGGCTGGCCCATCCAACATTTTTGTCTTCGTGCAAATTCCTGGGTTTTTTCTGATAAACAGAGAGTTAACAATTGTCCATCACAAAATTCTGCCCCAGAGCTTAGGCTCACAGGGAGTGGACAATATCGAAGCCAATGGCCAGACAAGTATCTGTTTGATCCTGGCATCCTCTAGAACATTTGCCAAGAGTTCAATTGCACAGTGGGTAGGGTGTTTTCCTTGCATGCGGCTGACCCAGATTCAATTCCTAGCATCCCATATGGTCTCCAGAGCACTGCCAGGAGTAATTCCTCAGTGCAGAGCCAGGAGTAAGCCCTGTGCATCGCCAGGTGTGACCCAAAAAGATATATATACATATATATATATATATACATATATAGTCTACAGAAAACCCTTACCTTTAACTTCCCTGAATTTCCTGTATCATAAAGACCAAATATTCCTATAAAAACACATACAAAAATAGATTCTGGCTATTGTAAAGGTGCTGCAAAGAACAAACAAGTGCAGATGTCACTTCGACTATACTTTTTTTGCCCATCTGGGGAACATAAAGTAACAAAATAGGAGACTAACACCCAAGAGTGGCCGAGATTAGTACCAGGAGGTTTGTTCCATGGCTTGGAGGCCAGCCACACATCCTAGGGGAAAAGGGGCTCAGATAGAGAAGGGAGCACCAAATAAAGGGAATTGGGAGGATCCCCCCAGGATGGGAGTAGCATGCTGAAAGTAGACTATAGACCAAACATGATTGCCACTCAATGCCTCTTTTACAAACCACAATACCCAAAAGGAAAGAGAGAACAAAAGGGAATGCACTGCCACCAAGGAGGGGTGGGATTGGGGGGATGGGGAGATGGGAGGGATAATGGGATCATTGGTGGTGAAGAATGGGCACTGGTGGAGGGATGGGTACTCGATTATTGTATAACTGAAACCCAAGCACAAAAATTTGTAAATCTCGGGGGTATGGTGCTGCCAGCCTGTCAATCTGTACCTGTGAGGTGAGTGCATCAGCAGTCTGAAGGCAACATCAGACTTTCAGATACACCAGAATTGCTGCTGTGCCTTTGGTCAGACCCAAAAACTTGGGGCAAAGTTTACCAACAAAGTAAACGGCCAAAAGTTAAGTATGTGGGAGACACACCCACAAACCACCTCTGGCTCAGCTATATAATTGGAGGCATGGCCTCTCTGGTTCCTGATCGAACTGCTTAATGGTCATGAACCTAGAGACTCAGAAACAAATCTCAGAACCCAAAGGCTTTTGGCAGAAATGCGTCCTGTTCTTGCAGTAGGTTACTGGTGCTGGGACACTCCAGGGAATAGGTTTTGTGCTTTTGCCTGTTCCTCCCGGTGTCCTGGTGACCACCATCCTCCAGAGGCCACTGGACAGTCAGGTTTGGGCCTGCAGTGACAAGACACATGAGGCCTCACCAGATGGGGGTGGAGCTGACCCTTTTCTCCCCATCCCTACGAGACCCCAAGTTGCCACCTACAAATGGCCTCTCTGGCTCCTAATCAAGCTGATTAATTGGCCATGGTCCCAGAGACTCAGAAATAAATCTCAAAAACCCAGCAGCTTTGGCAGAAATGCATCTGGACTGCATACAAGGTGGCCGCCGGCTCAGAGCTTATTGGAAAGCCAGGTATGAGCCGGCGGTGACGGGGCAACTGCATTCTCATAGGAAGGGGGGCGGTACTGGCTCGTCCTTCACGCCCTACCAAGGCCATGAGTTGCCCCCAACCAGCGGCACTCCTGCACAGCCATGGCTCCAGAGGCAAAAGGATTTAATCCAGAGCCCGGCAGCTTGGGGCAGAAAAGTGAATGGACCATGTGTTAAACTACAGTGACATGCCTCCCTGGGAGGGAAAGGGTGTTGCTCCCTTCTGCCGTTTTCCCCCCTGGCAGCAAGGTGGCCGACACCTCAGAGCTTACTGGAAAGCCAGGTATGAGCCAGCGGCGAAGGGGCAACTGCAGTCTCATGGGAAGGGAGACAATACCGGCTCGTCCTTCACGCCCTACCAAGGTCATGAGTTGCCCCCCACAAGTGGCTCTTCGGCACAGCCATCATTCCAGAGGCAAAAGGACTTATTCCAGATCCCAGCAGCTTGCAGCAGAAAAGTAAATGGACCATGCGTTAAACTACAGCACCATGCCTCCCTGGGAGGGAATGGGTATTGCTCTCTTCCGCCTTTTTCCCCCCTGGCAGCAAGGTGACTTATAGGAACGGCACAGCCATAACACTAGACACACAGAAACCAGTCTCGTAATTATCTGGCTCTTTGCAGAAATCCAAAATCATGGCCGCGTGACATTATGTGATTCTCATAACCAGCTATAGAAAACAAAGTATTTCACAATGCCTTTCCAGCAATTCTGATTGTTGAGGGGTAAATTCTAAACAATAATGGTGCATCTTTAGTCTAAATAATGAATGTAATCAACATAGAGAAGAGTTAAGTAGAAATCATCTACCTCACAGGCATTGGGAGGGGTGGGAGGCAGGGTATACTGGGGTTCTTGGTGGTGAAAAATGAGTACTGGTGAAGGGAAAGGTGTTTGATTATTGTATGGCCGAGACTAAAACCTGAAAGCTTAGTAACTTTTCCCACAGTGATTCAATAAATAAATATAAGAAGAAAAAATAAATAAAATTATGAAAAAAAAGGTGGAGTTCATGCCCAATTCAATCAGCTAATCAATGGCTGAATAAACAGCAGTACTCCTACATAAAAAAAATTGTAAGTCTACAACTATGCTTCATGGCATTTCCCTAATAAAAATTTTAAAAAAAACACACAAAAAAAGCCATAGCTAACTTAGTCCTATGTTAAGTACCCCCCTCACCTCCCCACACACACTTGGGGAGTTCCTTTTCTTTTCTCTTCTACTTTCTAATAAACTCTTACAGTTCAATAACTCTGAGCCTGAGTATCTTTATTACTCAGTTTTCATTCTTGAAAATATTAAAGAATGAGGGAATCTCCAATGAACAGAGATGCACCATCACTGCTCCTGCATCATCTGTATCACTCACAGGGCTCAAAATTAAAATGAAGGGGCTGGAGTGATAGTACAGCGGGTAGGGCATTTGCCTTGCACATGGCTGACCCAGGTTCGATTCCCAGCATCCCATATGGTCCCCTGAGCACTGTCAGGCATAACTTCTGAGTACAAAGCCAGGAGTAACTGCATCACCAGGTGTGACCCAAAAGGCAAAAAAAAAAAAAACACACATTAAAATGAAGGGTCGGGATATATTCCAGAACCACACAGGAACTGCACACAGGAACCACATACTTGGTGGGGAGGGGGTGGCGGGAGGGATACTGGGAACATTGGTAGTAGAGAATGGGCACTGGTGGAGGGATGGGTACTGGACCATTGTGTAAGTGAAATGTGATCATGAAAGTTTTTAAGTCTGTAACTGTACCTCATGGTGATTCATTAGCACTGTAGCACTGTCCTCCTATTGTTCATCAATTTGCTCGAGTGGGCACCAGTAACGTCTCCATCGTGAGACTTATTGTTACTGTTTTTGGCATATCGAATATGCCACAGGGAGCTTGCCAGGCTCTGCCTTGTGGGCGGGATACTCTTGGTAGCTTGCTGGGCTCTCGGAGAAGGATGGAGGAATCAAACCTGGGTCAGCCGCATGCAAAGCCATTGTCCTACCTGCTGTGCTATAGCTCCAGCCTGGTGATTCATTAATCACTTAATCACTTAACTTCCCGTTAGTCGTCGATTTGCTCGAGCGGGCGCCAGTAACGTCTCCATTTGTCCCTGTCGCGTGCTAGTGTAGCCCAATGGTATCTCTTCGCTCCGGGAACATGGAGGGCCTCAAACCGATCGTTCATGATCTTGACAAAGAAGTCTGACCATCTGGTAGGTGGGCGGCCACGCGGTCTCTTGACATCCCGTGGAATCCAATCAGTAACAGCTCTAGTCCAACGGTCGTCTTTAAATCTCATTACGTGACCAGCCCATCTGATTTTCGACACCTTGGCATATGAGACAGCGTCCCTGATCCTTGATCGTCGACGGATGTCAGAACTCCGGATTCGTTCTCTCATTTGAGTGAAACGTGATATTCCAAGCATAGCTCTTTCTATTCTTCTTTGGGAGACCTGAATGGCGTTCTCATCTTGTTTGCGTAGGGCCCAGGTCTCTGAGGCATATGTTAATGCAGGAAGAACAGTGGAATCAAAGAGATGTGCCCGTGCTGGGCCAACACGACGTGTTTTCGGACCCTTTGGGACTGAATGCGACCCCATTACCCCAAGAGTCGAGCTTGGTGGAAACCCCCCCGGCGGAGAACAAGACCCGCAAGCGGCAGCTCTCAGAAGAGCAGCCAAGCGGCAACGGTGTGAAGAAGCCCAAGATCGAAATGCCCGTGACACCCACGGCCCCGTCGGTGCCCAGCTCCCCCAGCATCCCGGGAACCCCGACTCTGAAGATCTGGGGGGCATCTCCCGAGGACAAGCAGCAGGCGGCGCTCCTCCGGCCCACCGAAGTGTACTGGGACCTGGACATCCAGACCAACACCGTCATCAAGCACCGGGGCCCCTCGGAGGCGCTGCCCCCGCACCCCGACGTGGAGTTGCTGCGCTCCCACCTCATCTTGAAGCTCCGACAGCACTACCAGGAGCTGTGCCAGCAGCGGGAGGGCATCGAGCCCCCTCGGGAATCCTTCAACCGCTGGATGCTGGAGCGCAAGGTCGTGCTGATTCATTAAAAAGTATAAAAATTAAAATAAAATTTTATCAAGATATTGGTTTAAAAAAACTCACATACTTAGTGTCTCTTCCCATCTACATTACTAAATAATTCTTCCTCCAATTCACTTCTGTTCTTTTGTGTTAATAGTAGTAATTTCCAGCCATTTGTTAGATTTCAATTTTTACAAATTTCAATTTTTACAAATTAAAGTCCTTTAGGGAAGTGGTCAGGAGATGAATAAAAATACTGTTTTAACTCTGCCATATTAAGTGGGCATATCTTTGCAAGCTATGTTAAACCCTGTTCTAACACGAAGTCGGAGTATTAGAAAAATCATATATTTTCAAATGTCCATTTTCCAATTCTTTTGTTTGCCACCTTTCTGTATCCAATTTATTCTAGTTTCTCTCCTCTGTATTCCACAGAATCCCAATCAAGGTTAGTAGCTGGGGTTGAAACATGTGTAGAAAACTAATCCCTTTTAACTCTGTGATACGCCAAATGTATTCTTCGAAGGAAGTAAAAGGTTAATTAGTAAATGTGACCTGTTTCTATAGGAACAAAATATAGTATTTACTGTGAACCAAGTCACTGAATACCGTGCCTTCACAGTTCACTTCACATAACCCTCACGATCATCAAGGCAGCTGCTTTCATCAACCCCACTTCATGATGAAAAAAAAATGGAGATGGAAGTAGCTGCAGAGGTCACTTGGCGAGTAGGAACCTAAAACCAAGATTTCCCAGACCCCCAAGTTCCGACTCTTTCCTCTGCCTTGTACATGCATATAAAAAGGTAGGGACATAGCTATTACTGGGCACAGAATGCCCCAATATGGAAAGGGCTATAAAATAGAATATGCCACCAAATGCTGCTAGTTATCAGGCCATGTCTGAACTCAGGCAAGGAGAAATGACTTTCTTCAGCTGTGTAGTTTCATCCCCAGGTCACACCCGCTCAGGTCTAATCTACTTGTTTGAGAATTCACAGGCACTAAGTGATGAGTACCCTTAGTGTCCTCCCACTCATGTCTTGCCCCAGAAAGGGATGGTAGTGGGGAAAGCAAGAGAACATCACTGTCTGTTGACCAAAGAGCTGGACCCGGGCACTCTAATTGGAGACTCCTTTGTCCCAGCCAGTTTTGAAATGCGTACCCCACTAGCCTTCCCTGCTCTGAGACACTGCCCAAAGACATATCCCTGACTTCAATGTATTATTAAGACCAAATGATTAAACCCATTAAAACCTTCATATGAGGTCTAACAGTTAGTACACTGAGTGAGGAACTTGCTTTGCATGTGGCCAACCTGGGTTTGATCCACATGGTATATGTGGTCACCTGAAGACTACCAGGAGTGATTGCTATAGCCATGTGTAGCCCAAAAATAAAACAAAAAACCTTTATATAAGTGTTTTAGATTTGCCAATTGAGTACAGAAAACTCTTATTGTTTTGCAGTTGCCTAAGGAAACCGTGTAAGCAAGTTCCCTTGATTATTTAAGAGAAAAAACAACCCATATAGAGGAATAATCTACCTCTTAGGTTTTCCTTTCCCTACTAATAAGTGGTAAAGATGTGAGTCCTGGTGTCAACCCACAGCTGCAGAACCACAAATGGCAGGAACACCTCATGTCCTCCCTAGCCTCAGATCCATGCAAGTTGGGCCCAGACTGCCCTGGGAAAATGGATTTATCCACAGTCATTCCTGCAATGCTCATTTTCTCAGAATTGACTCTAGCCCTGCATCTACGAATTAACATTTCACTGGAATTAGGAAGCTGGATGGGAAATGAATGGGCAAGAAGGAAGCAAAGCACCTCTGCATTTCTGTAGGCAGACCAGAGTGGAGCAGTTGTACTGGGGTCGCTGGGCGGTGGTCTTTTATGACCAGCTAGCTGGGGTCCCACCATTTTTTATTCTTTCAAGGGAGGATGCCAAAAGTCACCTGGATCTTTGTAGGGTCTCTGTGAAAATCGAAACATCCCTGCATAAAGGAAAAGTAAGTCTAAATAAGAATAAATCCCCAAAATGCTTCTGATGGTAATTTCACTTTTACTGACGCCTCCTCCATCAGTAAGAGTAAACAATAGGATTAAAAGAAGGGGTGAAAAGATGATAAAAGCTCAAGAGGAAGATAAAATATACCAGTGCCAGCCCTATCCCTGCCTTGCTGTCCAAATGACACACAGTAAAGGCTATGAGGCCATGATGTACTGTGTGCTAATTAGGATTGTTCTTGACTTAAAGGAATGCTTGGTGGACCAAGAACATTGATTCTATCCTTCATAAAATCACTGGACTTTATATTTCTCTCATTAAGCAAACAATCACTGAAGACTATTCACTGAAGAACTATAATACGTTTTTTAAAAACCCATTGTCTCATGGAGAAAGAAATAGTTGTATATGCATTTTAAAATGGGAATAATGTAATATTAAACATAATAATACAGAGTCTCCTGCCCCCATGCCTGGCTGTCCTCACCGGGGCCCCTTGGAGGGGGGAGGGTTGAGTTTCTCTCCCCCACCCTGCCCCGAGTAGAGCCTCAGTAACTGAGGACCTCCAGAGCCTGCCACGGCCATGCTGGGACCACTCTCCACATGTCCGAATGGGCCTCATGTATGAAAGAACTGGCAGACAAACCCAGGCATGCGGGTCCCAGGGCTGAGGTCTCCAAGCCTACTCGGATTGGGACTGGACCTTCTCCACCCAGAACCCCCATCTTCCAGTAGGTAGGTGTCACACCCACCAGCTGCCAACAGCGCCAGGTTGGTCCCATCAATGGCCAAGATGCAGAGACTATAAAACCCAGCTCCCGGAAGTGCACGGCCGCATTCGCGGCCACGCAACATCTTATTATCTTTCCTTTGGAGAACCTGACAGGCTACAAAAAGTATCCTGCCCTCACTGCAGAGTCTGGCAAACTTCCTGTGTCGTACTCAATATGCCAAATACCAGTAACAATGATGGGTCTCATCCTCCTAATCCTGAAAGAGCATTGAAATGGCTCTTTTAAAATCTCAGGGCTAGGTAGAAGGAAACGTTACTGGTGCCTGCTCGAGACAATCGACGAACAACAGGATGATCGTGATCATGAATGTAATATAGTTGATAGAGGTTGGATGGATGGATGGATGGATGGATGGATGGATGGATGGACGGATGGATGGATGGATAGATGGATGGACAGATAAATGGATAGATAAACAGAGTATAGTGAAGAGGAGGGGCATATAAGAAATTGTTCACGATCACGATCACGACCACCCTGTTGTTCGTCGATTGCCTCGAGCAGGTGCCAGTAACGTCTTCTTCGTCCTAGCCCTGAGATTTTTTTTTTTAAAGTGCCATATTCAAGGCTTTTTCAGGGTTAGGAGAATGAGACCCATCATTGTTACTGGTATTTGGCATATTGGGTATACCACGGGGAGTTTGCCAGACTCTGCCGTGTGGGCATGTTACATTTGGTAGCCTGCCAGTTTGACCGAATTAGGAATGAGATGATAAGATGTCGCGCGGCCGCGAATGCGGCCGCACGCTTCCGGGAGCTGAGTGTGATAATCCCTGGATCCTGGCCGTTGTTGGAGTTTCACGGCAGTTGGTGGGTGTAACTGTCTAGTTACTGGCAGGTCCAGTCCCAAACTGTACAGGCTTGGAGATCTCAGCCCCGGGTCCCACACACCTGGGTTCCTCTGTCAGTTCTTTTATGCGTGAGGCTCATCCAAGTGTGTGGAGAGTGCTCTCAGCATGGCCTTGACTGGGCCTCGGTGGTCTTCAGCTGTTGGGCCCTGGTGGAGACAGTCAGGCATAGGGTAGGAGACTCTGTCTTGTTTTCTCCCAGGAGCTGAGTGTGATGATCTCTGGATCCTGGCCGTTGTTGGAGTTACACGGCAGTTGGTGGGTGTAACTGTCTAGTTACTGGCAGGTCCAGTCCCAAACTGTACAGACTTGGAGATCTCAGCCCCGGGTCCCACACACCTGGGTTCCTCTGTCAGTTCTTTTATGCGTGAGGCTCATCCAAGTGTGTGGAGAGTGCTCCCAGCAAGGCCTTGGCTGGGCCTCGGTGGTCTTCAGCTGTTGGGCCCTGGTGGAGACAGTCAGGCATAGGGTAGGAGACTCTGTCTTGTTCTCTCCCAGGAGCTGAGTGTTAGCATCATTAAATATTTTAAGGGAGGATAAGAAAATTCCTGTTCTAACTCATCATCACTGAAAGATGCTTATGCCCAAACATGTATGCAGCTCCACTGTACAAGTCAGGTGCTCAGTGAGAGATGGAAACTGCTGACAAAAATGTTTATGGACCGTGGTAAAGACTGTTAAAATTCAAGGCCTACATTCCTGAACTGGTTATTTTGAGCCCATGTTGCTTTTAGAATTTGTTGTTTTTTGACAAAGCAATACTGGATTTATAAATGTCAGCAACTCTGTTGCTGCTCAAGAAAGCTCCCAATATTTGGGGACTCCTGTTTCATTTAAAGAAGATGTCAAAGCCGGGGTGATACTACAGCGAGTACGGTGGTAGACTGGCAGGCAGCTGACCTGGGTTCAATCCCTGGCATCCCATATCATCACCCAATCACTGCCAGGAATAATTCCTGAGTGCAGAGTTAGGAGTGAGCTCTGAGCATTGCCAGGTGTGACCCGATCCAAATAAATAAATTAATAGATAGATCAATAAATAAAGATCAGGGAGAAGGGAAAGGCGATCTGTACTACAAGTTAGGAGCATAGGAGTCAGATCTTGGTTTAAAGCAGCATTGGCAGCTGACGAGCAAAATAAATAAACAGAGGATGAGATAATCAGGAGAGTGCAAGTCTGACTCATCTGATGTACTGTCCACACTATTTAGATTAACTGAATGGATATCAGCAATTCAACTATTTAATGTAAGGAAAGCTCAGCAATGAAATTGAATATCATGATAAGGATTGTAACAAAGATTGTGTTCTTAAGGTAAATCATTGAGAATAAGAACTTTACAACCTTATCACTCTAGGAAGTTGCCACAATAACCACAGAACTTTACAGACTCTCACCAACAATCTTTGAACCATTAATGTAGGAGGATTTAAAGACACAGTCAGTTATGCTGAAGATGCCAGGATTGGCGGGGAGGGGAAATGGGTGGTTCGTTTCATTTAATCCATTTAATCCTATTTTACATCATGAAGATTCTTATGTCTGACCCTGGGCTCTCAGGGCTACCTGAGCATAATGACACTGAGTGACTTGGGATAATAGACCACTTAAGGTCACTGCCTCTAAGAATCTGGAATATTTAAAACTCTCCTGGCAGCAGGTTAGGCAGAACCTTATGTTAGGTTAGAAAGGCTGAGGCTTGGGGATTGCCTAGAGATGGTCTGAAATGAGAAGACATATAGACACCTGGGGGCTATGGAGTCAAGAGAATAAAATGCCACAGTATAGACAAGGGTCAGGAAGATTGCTCCAAGGTTGGAAGACTGTCTCATGAGCTGGGGGAGAGGCAGCTGGGATAGAGAAGGGATCACTAAGTAAGTCGATGATGATTGGAGGGATGTCTAGGGATAGCAGACGTGTGCTGAAAGTAGATAAAGTAGATAAAGGACCAAACATGATGGTCTCTCAGTATCTGTATTGCAAACCATAATGCCCAAAAGGAGAAACAGAGAGAGAGAGAGAGAGAGAGAGAGAGAGAGAGAGAGAGAGAGAAGGAAATTACTGTCACAGAGGCAGGGGGAGGGAAGGAATGGGGGTGGCAGGAGGAATACAGAGGACATTGGTGGTGGAAAATGTACACTGGTGGAGGAATAGTTGTTCAATCATTGTATGCTGAAACTCAATCATGATAGCTTTTTATCTGTATCTCACTGTGATTCAATTAAAAAATAATTAATTTTAGGATCTGGGGTGATAGCACAGCGGGTAGGGCATTTGCCTTGCACACAGAAGACCCGGGTTCCATTCTCAGCATCCCAATATGGTCCCCCAAGCACTGCCAGGAGTAATTCCTGAGTGCAGAGCCAGGAGTAACCCCTGTGCATCGCTGGGTGTGACCTAAAAAGCAAAACAAAAAATAAATAAAAAGTAAATTGAATTAAAAATAATTGATTTTAAAAAAAAGAAAGAAAATGCATTTTCTAAAACCCAGTTTCAAACTTACGAACAAAAGTCAAAACTAGGAATCAGGAGCTAGATTACATCAGAAGATAGAAGGGACAAGAGGCTGAGGCAGGGAAAGGGGCATCTTCTTCTGTAAATACCTCAGAAGACTGAGTTTTCACTTTCTTGTCCAGCCCTCTGCAATCATTGGTCTGTGGACCCACAGGTGTAGAATGATTGGAAAATATTGGTCTACTTCCCTGGTTATAATTGCCCGTCCATCATTGGTATGCAGGACAGGTGCCAATCTGCAGGTCTGAAAAGATTGAGGAACACTGGTCTAGTCAGGCTAGTCATAGACAAAGGGTATATAAACATTCTATGCCCCATTCTAGCCCCCATCTCCCTCCAAGTCAGCATAACCCCTTGAGATAGCCCAGGAAACTTTTTCCTGCTCGGCAGTTGGAGAGATGAATATGCAAATTATGAGATGCTGATCTCCCATGAGTCATCATCTCTTCCCCTGCTTCTGGAGTCTGTTGGAGTTGCACCAGAAGAGGACAGAAAAGCATCAGACCTAGAGTCTTACTCTTTATTCAGTCCACGACTAGACCTGCACGTGCTGGAACCATCGTCATCTACGGAGAGAACCCCTGGCGGCGGCAATAGATTTGCTGACGGAATTTATGAATCCATCATTAGCGCTCCAGAAACAATGAGGCTATTTCTCGCTGGCACTGGGGAATGAATACATGTGTTGTGCATGCTGACAAACATCTTTTGCAATTTATAAATACCACGGCATGCGCTCTCTACTCCAGTGGAAATAGATGTGATTCGTCGGCAGTAAAGTGCAATTTCATCAGATAATTGCTCCTGGAAAAGAGTTCTCTGCCCGTGCTTCATATATCTGGTCTTACTGCACCATGGAAGTTTTTGGATAAAAATATAAATTCACATTGATAGTTGGCAGAATTCATTTGGAAAGAAAACTGTGCTCAAATAAAACTGCCTAGTGCTTCGAGTACCAGATATTCTGTTCATTGATTTTTTTAATGATGTGGCAAGTCCCATCACAGATACAGCTGCTTCTCTTACGCACGTCAGGAGAGAGAACCTTGTGATAGAGTCTGACTCAGTTTCCAGAACATTCGTGAATCATTTTTATATGCCCTCACAGTATGACTTTCATTTCCTTTCTTACATGAAAACACCGAGTTTAAAGAGAAGTAGTTTGCCAAGCCCATTCAGAGAGTAACAAACATATCTAGACCACAAAAAGAAGGTATTATGGCTCGAGGCCCTGTGCTCTCTTCCATCTGCCAAATCCATGCATCTCAGCAGGATTTTTGTTTGTTTTCCAAAAACTCCTAAGTTACTTAAGGTCTGATAAGGTGGCTGCCAGCAGGACACAGGCCTGCCTGTGTGTAACCGTGGGGTTAATGAGCAAAATCTTATTTCAAAATTAAATATGAGTCTCTGTATTAGTCTTTATTTCTTAATTTTAACTTAGTGTCCATGTCTTTTTAGACAACAATATATTTCAGGAGGAGGGGAGAGGAGAACTATCCTGTAATCAGGGCTAAGCCTGATTCTGTGTTCAGGAGTAACAAACACCTGGCAGTATTAAGAGGACCATATGTAGTGCTGCGGATCAAATTGGGGTCAGCCACATGCAAGGAAAGACAAGCATTTTACCCCCATTGTACTATCTCTTCAGCCCCTATAATAATCAGGGGCAGGGATGTTCACACCCAGGGAATACTCCTGGCTCTGTGTTCAGGGATCTATTCCTGGTGGTACTTGGGGACTATATGTAGCACTAAGGAAAAATCTTAAATTGGCCTGCGTTACCTGCTACATTATGTCCTGAGTCCCATAATAATACTTCTTAAACTACTCAAAAACAAGAGTCAAATTGTGTCCAACTTCAAAACTCATGCTCTTACCCACTGTGACTTTGTCCCAGTCATGAAGTGAGGTCCACTTACATTAGCACACCATTAAAATTAAGATTTCTGAAGCAGAACAAGGAAAGCCTTTTCAATAAGTGGTACTCAAAAAATGGTTCAGCTGCATGCAAAAAATCAAGTTTAATTCTGTCTAATGTCATACACAAAAGTCAAACTAATATGGATTAAAGATCTACATGTGAGACCCGAATCCATAAGGTACATAGAGGAAAACAGAACTCGCCATGATACTAAGGCTAGAGGCATCTTTAAGGATTAAACAGCACTGACCAGACAAGTGGAACCAAAGATAAAAAAAAATGCAACTACACTAAATTGAGAAGCTCCTGCACCTCAAAAGAAATGATCAGAATACAAAATAGCTCTCAGACTGAGAAAAATTATTTTCCAACCACTCATCCAATAAAGGGCTAATAGTAAAATACATAAAGCACTGACAGAACTTTAAAGAAAAAACCCAAACACATAAAAAAAAAAACAAGAAGAACAAAAATTTTCTCCCAGATATGTCAGTGACCAAAAGGCACATGAAAAATATACTCGTGATACTAATCATCAGAGAAATGCAAATCAAAACAATTGAGATATCACGTCATGCCAAAAGAGCTGGCATGCAACAAAAAGAACAATAACAACAAGTGTTGGCCTGGATGCAGGGGACAAAAAGGACCCTCACTCACTGCTGCTGAGATGTGGACTAATCCAGGGTTTTTGGAAGGCAATATGAACATTCTTTATGTGGTTGTATAACTTCAGTGTTGAGAACTGGACATTAGCTCACAAAGATATACAGGTTCTAAGCCCTGGAACCAATCTGTGAATAAGGTTTTGTGTCGGTAAAGGAACCTGGAAAATATGCTAAAATTTGTGGGTGGGGGAGCTAATTTTTGGTTTCTGTGATGCATTTCAAACACCTGATCTCCAGAGCAATGACAGCATAAATTTCCATTATTTTACATTTATTTTATAACTTACCACACAAACAAACACTTTAGAGAAAACTATTTAAACTCCTTACCAAAAATCAGATCTCATTTGGATGTTGTCAAATAGGGTAGCATCTAATAAATTTTTCTCTTTCATTTCCTAATTTCCTGTGAAAAACAAAGTGAGTGAATGCCAAAACTGAGATACTTTAAAGTAGGAGAGGAGAGCTGGGTAACTCTGGGTAATGGAAACTGGGTAACTTAAAGAATGCAAACACTATGGGGGGATTTAAAAGTGCTGTAAGTGTCATCTTAAGGTAAGGGTAGAACAATGACAAAAGAACTTGAAATTGTTACTGAAGTTCAACACAAGCTATGAGGTACATTCTTCTAAAGTCTCTTTAGCTTTAAAATCAGTTGGGGCTAAAGAGATGGTCTAGTAGAGAGGGCACTTGCCTTGCATGTGGCTAAGCAAGTGCCATCCCTGGCACCCCACATGGTCTTCCAAAGCCACCAGGAGTAACCCCCGAGTGCAGAACCAGGAGCAAGCCCTGAGCACTGCCTCTGTGGTACAAACCCAAACCAAATCAAACAAAGAAACAAATAATATCATTTTTTGTATCTGTCTCTTAGATTTAAGAGCATAAACAAAAATAATTTCAATTAGTTTTAGAGATTTCCTGCTTCCTCACGATTTTTTAACATGATTTCTAGAAATTCTTACCCGAATTTGGTATACAGAAAATGCCAAACAGGAGGCTGGAGTGCTAGTACGGCAGGTAGGACATTTGCCTTGCACGCGGGTGACCCGGGTTCAATTCCCAGCATCCCATATGGTCCCCTGAGCACCACCAGGATTGATTCCTGAGTGCAGAGCTAGGAGCAATCCCTGTGCATCACTGGGTGTGACCCAAAAAAGCGAAAAAACATGCTAAACAACTGGCAAGTGGTGAGTTCATAATACCCACATTCAAGACAGGACATTTGAGAGAATAGAGAAAACACCATTAGTTAAAGCTACACATTCAGTTGAAGAAGACAGCCTTCCCAGCACAGAGATGCACTGTCCCCTGCAGAGGGTTTATGAGAAGCTGGAATCCCCTACTTGAGTCACCAATAAACTTCTTGAAAGACTTCATGTTATCTTTAAACTTTATTAATGGCATTGCAATTTTCTGCTTCTAAACGAAAATACTAAAATGGGTTAAGACTTGCTTCAGAATGAACTGGGAAGAGTGGAAGAGAGTTGAGGAAAAGAGAAAATAAGTTTCTAGTTGATCACTGTTGTAGATGGGTTACATGTTAGGTTACATGTAGAGACAGAACACTATGCCTATAACTTTCCTATATGCTTGAGTTCTTCCAAAATAAAAGGAAGGGAGGAAGGATGGGACAAAGGATGGGAGGAAAGATGGGAAAAGGAAGGAAGGAAGGAAGGAAGGAAGGAAGGAAGGAAGGAAGGAAGGAGGGAGAGGTAACTCCTGGTCTCCTGATCCCACAGATAGCTCTGCCGCTAATACTAAATCCCCAGGTTCTTGATATCCGTTTTTCCTTTAAACTAGACATCTAGATAGATCCAATCCAAATTCTACCTAAGAACAAGAGGAACAACTTTTTTTTTTTTGAGAATTAACTTCCTTTATTTCTCTCTAGTTTTTCTGCAATTATTCCAGAAGTCCACTCCATTTTGTACTTCATCTTATCCCTGACTTTTGCCTGTTTTTCATTCACAGTCCATTATTTAAATATAATTGACCAAAATTCATCTCAGCTATATTATTTTACCTTTCATATTTGTTAAATGACATAAAATTTGTTTATAAGATTGTATATATATATACATCTTAGAAATACAATTATGACCACACAACATCCACTATCAAAGTGCCTCCATCCTTAGTATTGAATATTGGAACCTTTAAGAGGAACAACTTTTGACTAACACAAAGCATACTCCTCACATTAGATTGAACCATTTTTAAAAGTTATTCTGTCATCTAATAGAATAATGACTATTGTATACCATGCAGATCATGCTTTTCTGTATTTTTGAAATGCTCAAATAACATTAACAAACCTCTATAATATAGAAGAGGACTAAACCTATGTTGATACAAAAGCAACTGTGAACCAAATTCCAAGAAATCAAGGAAAATCTTAGCCCTAAAACCGAACTGCACTCACCAGACCTCTCTCCTCTCTCCCCATTAATCTCACCTCTCTCTTACACATACATCTTTCTGTTTCTCTGTTTCTGTTTCTTTCTCTCTCTCACACACACACACACACAAACCCATCACACACACACACACACACACACACACACACACACACACACACACACACACATTAGTCCCTAAATTCTCCCAAGGGGCAATGATGGCATCTTATTGGCTCTAGTCTCAGGAAGCCCAGGGACAGGACATGATAGATCTTTCTGTGAGTCAAAGCCCTTACAATTTATCTTAAAGACCTTCCCAGCAGGATGCTCAAATAAACTGAAGACAAAGAAAAAAGATTGGGGAAGGCAAGGGATTTGAAAGAATTTCAGAATGCCAAAGTGACTCTCATCCTTCGCCACCAACCAAAACTCAGGACTAATCAGAAAGAGGCAGGAACAGGGTGAAGGTCAGCTACCCACTTTCTCACTATCCCCTGCACCCACCCCACCCCTCAGTGCCCTCCTCCACCCTCAGCACTCTGCTCCACTCCTACACCATCCACCTCGGTGCCTCAGTCTACCTCTCAGCACCTGTCCACTCTCCAGAGTTAGTGTCCCCACTCCAGAGTTAGTGCTCTTTCCACCTTTAGCGCCCCATCCAGCTCTCAGAACCCACTCTACCCCCTCAAGAACCACTCTGCCTGCTCAGCGACCCTTTCTATCTTGAGCACCCAGGACACTGGGCAGGAGTCCTTTCCCGCAAGAAGGAAGCTGCCATCCCACCGGTGGGGAATGAACCACAGGCAACATGTGTGGCTCACAGAGGAGCGAAACAAAGCCCACCCCCCAGAAGGTGCTGAACCTCTCTCTAGGGCCCATCAATTCTGGCTGAAGGGTACAGAGACAAGGGGAGAGATTTGCAAGGAGGAACTTCAGAACTTCACACAGGCAAGATGGTGGGAGGTGCACGCACTAAACAGTATGTACATCAGAAGGTTTAGCAGAGATTTGGATCCAGGTATCCCATCTGAAAGCTCCAGGACTTTAAAGTCATCTCCCTGAAAGACATCCCTGTCACCCATTGTTTTCCACTGCATCCCGCACCCAGGGTTCTCAAAAATAGGCCCACAAAGGGAAAGCCAGGTATGAGCCGGTGGTGACAGGGCAACTGCAACCTCATGGGAAGGGGGGTGGTACCAGCTCATCCTTCACGTCCTGCCGAGGTCATGAGTTGCCCCCCACGAGTAGTTCTCTGGCACTGACATGGCTCCACAGGTACAGAAACCAATCTCATAATTATCTGGCTCTTAGCAGAAATCCCTCCAGACTTAATTAGTAAAATATCAGAAATACAAAATCACATGGCTGCTATTGGGGCCACATGACATCATATGATTCTCATAACCAGCTATAGAAAACAAATTATTTCACAATGCCTTTTCAGCAGCTCTGATTGTTGGCTGGAAATTCTAAACAATAATGGTGCATCTTTTGTTGAAATAATGAATGTAATCAAAGTAGAGAGAGTTAAGTAGAAATCATCTGCCTCACAGGCATCGGAAGGGGTGGGAGGGGGGTATACTGGGGTTCTTGGTGGTGAAAAATAAGTACTGGTGAAGGGAAAGGTGTTTGATCATTGTCTAACTGAGACTTAATCCTGAAAGCTTTGTAACTTTTTCACAGTGATTCAATAAATAAATATAACAAAAAAAATGGGCCCACAAAGCCCACTCTAACTTTAAGGACTGAAAGCTATTTCTATCAACCAAGTGTGTCTATGGGGGCCAAGAAAGGAATGGCACAGAGGCAAGAATTTCCCCCTTTTGATCTACAGAAGGACAAAATTCCAGTCTGACAGTTCATTGCTCTCTACATATGCTGAAGAATTCCGTCTTGTGTCCCCGAAAATCCACCCCCAACACAACAGCAGGAGATGGTCTATTGCTATGTTCAAAGCACAGACTCTCGTATCTACTATCTCAACATGCCAACTGAAGTCATGTTTCTAGTGAGCCTCAGCTTCCTCCTCCTTAATAAACCTTTGTTCCCAGTGACAATATGAAAAACAAGTTCATATAGGTAATGCACTTATACCATGATGTATCATCATTACAGCTGTTGATGCCATTACTGTTATTTCTATGAGCATTACTATCACCATATGAGCAGTCTTTGGCTACTTACAAGAAAATCTCTAATAAAATCATATTCTCTATTCTATTACCATGCTTCATAATTATATTTGTACCAACATCAAAGAAAGGCATCAATGGGGGAACATAGAAGTTCTCTTCATGGGCAAGAGCTGGCCTATATGTATATAACAAACCTCAGATTTAAAAGAGACTATAGGGACCAAAGCGATCAGACAGGTGGTAGGATGCTTGCCCTGCACAAGACAGGCCCAGATTTGATCTCCGGGACCCCTCATGGTCCACCCCCTCCCCCCCGCAGCAACACCAAGAATGGTCCCTAAGCACAGAGCCAGGAATAAGCTCTGATCACTGCCAGGTATAGCGCCCCCCCACACACACACCAAATAAAACATTTAAGTAAATAAAAGTGACAACAGACCCTTAGATCCATAAGAGTTTAGAGGGTAAGACATCAGAGTGACCTTCATCAGATAACTCACAGACAATGTTCTTCTTCCCAAAAATGCATCTACAAACAGAAATGGCTGGATGCTAAATCCATGAGGATCTTCCATTAATAGTACCTTGGTGAAAGATTGTGGGCTGAGAGCATGAGTTTGTGCCACCATGCATCACCAAGATTTAGACTCTCACCAACTTCTCTCTGTAGATAGAATGACTCGCTCGCTCTCTCTGCTCTGGAAATGAGTATGCGTGTCTTTTTTCAGTGTAAGGGGTTTCTACATAAGATGAAGGCATTACAGTATCCAAGACTATTTTTAAATGTTGGCTCATTTTATAGTTGCTGGCATTGCTTTTTTTGAAGTGATTTCAATTTCACTGCTCTGGCCATAATGAGTCACAGCTGTGTGTTTGTACCACACACCTTCTTTCTTCCATTCACTGAACGTATCTGCCTGTGAGTGTGTACATTTACTCTGCTCTGGGTAATTTTCAAGTGATGAGGTGCCACCTGAAAATTTCTATCTTAGCAGTAGAAATTATGAAACACTAAAGAGAGGCTGGAACTATCTCAAAAAGGGCACACAGCTTCATTCATTTATGTCAGTTGGAGAAGTTCTTAAACGTGTGTGTGTTTAATTATTTTATAATAGACACAGTGGTTTAATCATGAATATGATACTTCAACTTGTCAACCACTACTAAGTCTACTGAACATAAGAACTAGCATATTGGTGGTGAACATCCAAAAGTCAGAAATATTAGAATATTCTCTCAATTCTACAAAAAAAGAGAGAGAAAGCATTAGCATTTCCCTTCCAGACCAGTTTTGAGCAGATTGAAATGTATAAACCAGACATAAAAACATACAACCAAGACAGTCTTGCATAATGAATTAGGCAATTTATTAGGCTCCTAATTTCCATGTCTAGAACATGAACATGGATTTACATGCATAGTCTCATTTTGTAGCTCTTACATGCATGTAGTCTTCAACCAGCTGGGCCTTTGATTCTACTTGTCAGTTAATTACAATTAGCTCAATGTGAGTAAATGACAAACACGGAATGACATATAAGCTATAGCAGCAAATTCCACCCAATATCATTGGCTTGTTTTCCCCAAAATCATAATCACAACTCTCTTGTAAAAAATAAATTTCAGAGCAAGGCATTTCATTTACTTCATTGAGAAAAATAAAGGCGATTCTATCAGTTTTTGGAGCAATGAATGTCCAACTATGGCTGAAAGGTACACCCTGAGAATTAAATGATTTTAACGAACCCATTGAGGTTTATAATAAAGCTGTGTTAACCTAACATCAAGAAGAGACACAAGATACAGGCACAAACGTTTTTGCTCATTTTGCTGTGCAATTCTCCAAGGATGCCGTATTATAAACATCCTCATCTTCGATGCTGGAAGCGTCTGTGGAATTGGGTTCGCTGACCATAATTCCCACAGAAGATAGACTGGTAATGAAGGCATGCATCCGCTGAGCATAAATGTCCCGAATGTTAAAGTAAGGTAGCTCATGACACTTCTCTGGTGGGTCCTCACTACACTGATCCACATCCATATCCTTTTGCCTCTGGTAGTACTTGGAAAACTTGTTAAAGATGATGGTGATGGGAAGGGCCACCACCAAGATGCCACAGATAATGCACGTGCTGGCGATGAGCTTCCCGGCTAAGGTGACTGGGTGGGTGTCACCATAGCCCACAGTCGTCATGCTGATGGTGGCCCACCACCAGCAGATGGGGATGCTAGTGAGGCTGGAGGAGAGCTCATCTTTCTCCACTGAGTAGATAAGCACAGAGAAGATGGAAATGCCCACGGAGAGGAAGAGGAGCAGCAAGCCAACTTCGTGGTAACTGTGTCTCAGCGTGGCCCCTAGCGACCGAAGCCCCACCGAGTGCCGGGCGAGCTTGAGGATTCGGAAAATCCTCATCAGCCTGAGGATCTGAACCACCTTGCCCATGTTCTCGATGTCCTCGCTCTCCTCCTCCTTGGTATCCACGGCCAGGGTGGCGTAGAAGGGAATGATGGACACGAAATCGATTATGTTCAGGGGGTTTTTCCAAAATTTCTTCTGACAGGGCGCGGCCACCAGGCGGATGGCCAGCTCCCCGGTGAACCAGGTGATGCAGGCGATCTCCACCCCTTCCAGCACGGGGTCCTCCACCTCCCCATCCTCATTCTGGAACTCGGCCATGCTGTGGACGCACATGGCCACGATGGAAGCCAGCACCACGCTCAAGGAGGAGACGGCGATGAGCTTGGCCGACAGGCAGTACCCGGGGTTTTCCATGAGAATCCAGATCTTCTTCCGGATCTGGCCGAATCGCTGCTTATCGAACTTCTCCAGCTCCTTCTCGAACAGTGAGGACTCTTCGAAGGAGGAGTCGGAACTCACACCGTTGCTCTTCTGCTCCCAGTCTCGGTCGTGGTTCTCCTCCTTGCGCTCCTGGTAGCGGTTGCTGCAGCAGGAATCGATGAAGAGCTCGTTGATGCCCCAGTACTCGATCTCCTGGCAGAAGGAGAACACGCACAGCTCCTCCATGACGTGCAGCTTCCCTGTGTAGTAAAAGTTCAACACGTATCTGAACAAGGACGGGTTCCGGTCAAAGTAGTACTCCTTGTCGGCCACGCTGTAGTCATCGCACAGCTCCAGGATGGCCTCTTCCGAGTGGCAGGTGAGCAGCTTCCCCAGCCTGGTGTGCGGAAAACGCAGGAGGGTGCTCTGGTCCACGGACTGCTTAAAGCCCCCCACATTCAAGTTGATCAGTTCCTCGTCTGGTCCAGGGCGATGGAAAAATTCACCAAACACCATGGTGGAGACAGGAAGCAGAGGGCTGGCTGGGAAGGGAGACCAGGAAGTTCACGCTGCACTCAGGAAAGAGCACAAGACAATGGGGTATTAGCACTCGGTCCCTGGGTACCATACCAAGGTAGTCTCAGTCTGTCTGTCTTTTTCAGGAGGATGAGCTATATTCAAAGCAAAGCAAAAATGAAATAGAAAGACCACTGTTTTGGGACCAGAGAAATAGTACATGTTGGGAGGATGCTTGCCTTGTTTGTGGCTCATCTGGCTTCAATCTTTGGCACCGTGGTTGGTCCCAGGAGCCCCTTTAAAAGTGATCCCTGGACACGGAGCCAGAGTCAGTTTTAAGCTCAGGCAGGTGTGGCCCAAAGTGCCAAAAATCAATGTAAAGAATATAATTTTATCTTTTTTCTTTTTCTTTGGTGTTGAGAGGGTTATTTCTGGTAAGTCTTGCTAGAGTAAGGTGCCAGAACTGAACCAGAGCCATTGGCATGCAAGGCAAGCATCTAAACCCATGTATTATTTCCCTGGACCCTTTATGCATTTGACTTGATGAAAACCAATACAAATAACTAGGACTATTGGTGGGCAAGGTATTGCAGTATTGCAAGTATAGAAAAAGGACAACAATAGTCCTGTCAACCATGAGACCTCAATAAAAACGTATATAAAAGAAAAATTAATGGTTGATTCACTTTGAGGGGAGAGGCAAAAACAGGGTTTATATACATGTAATCTGTCAGCGGGAATGTAAATTGGTCTTGTCATTATGAATAACAATATACAGGTTTATCAAGAAAATTAAAAGAGAAATTCTTCATAATTCAGTTATGCTAAATCTGGTTATTTACCTCAAAACTAACAAAACACTAAATTAAAAAAACAAAGACACACTTCCATGTTCATCTCAGCACCTTGCCACTAGCCAAGAGTTGGGAACAATCTAAGTACTCATCATTAATTAGATTAATAAAAAAAAAAGCTGGAATTCTAACCAGCTATGAAATATATGAAATCTTGCCACTGATGAAATCTTACTTTTGGAAATAAGTTAAATGGGGAAAATAAAAACTCGGTACAACTTTACTCAGATGTGGAAGATAAAGAAACAAAACTAGTTGAACAAATAAAATAAAATGAAAACAAACTCCTAAACAATAAATACAAAATACAAGCTACCAGAAGAGAAAAGCAGGAGTGGAAGCAAATCAGGTAAAAGGGGTGAACTTTATGGTAATGAAAGGAAATTATAATGTTGGTTGCAAGTATAATGTTGTATATACAGATGTTGATTATTATTATTCTGGACACCAAACCTATATATTACTCTAGACCAATATTACTTTAATAAAAATAACTTAAAATAGTTGGGGTCTACAGATACTTTTCTTTGGGGGTGGTTTAATTCCAACTGTGATCAGGAACTGCTCCTGGTTCTGTGCTCAGTAATCACTCCTACAAAGACTGGGGGACCAGATGGGGTGCTTGGTGATTGAACCCAGACCAGACATGTGCAAGACAAGCCCCTCACACACTGAACTATCTCTCCAACCCCTACAGATTCATTTTAAAGAAAGAAAACCTACAATAAAAATTCTTGTGAATCCTAATCCTTGGTTCTATATTTTAAAATCAAAGTATTTTAGGTTACTTACACAGTGAAAGCATCTCCAGGCTGAACCAAGTGACACCGCACTGGGGAATGTTTAGAAGGGAAGGGCCAGTGCTGTCCAGCTGGCGGCTCTCAGGCCCCTGTCCTCAGGGTTTGGTCATGCACCCTCAAAACCAGCTCCATCCTCTTCACGGACGCTCACCCTCAATCCGCACAATACCAAGGGCCCCGCTCAGCTCCTACAAAGGACGTAGGTTTCCCCTGATGCTCCATGCATCCTTCTGTGAGAGCCCCATTCCCTGCTTAGAGCTGGGCAATCAAGAGGATATAATTATCTCCCTGTTCTTGAATGCCTCTTATCTTAAAGATACAGTTACACTTCATGGGATGGTGTTTCAGGTACATCCACATAAGAGAAACTGACTTATGGGAATCATTTTAAACTAATTGCTGGCTCAGTTTCCTGCCACCAATATGCTCAGCTCTACTTTTCCCTTTCCTCTCAGTCTCCTACATCCTCCCCATCCTGGTCTCCAGGTCTGTGTTGGCCCAGCACAAATTATTTCTAAACTAACATTAATCAGGATATGCTGACCTATTTCTTATGGAAAAGTGAACCAACATAATGATGCTTCCCCAGAGCAGATGATGCAAATCAAAGTATTAGATTATCCGAGACCAAGTGTCTAGCAGGCACTATTGGCACTATTTGGCACGTCATCTTTTTGATGTTGTAAAATACATATATAGGAAAATGGGAACTCAGAGACTTTCAGTCCAAGATCACAGGGAAATGATAAAAAACAGCATTTAAATGCAGACTGGATCAAACCCAGTATTCATGCTCTTTTCCCTAAACATAACCCCTCCTCATTTTCTGCCTCATTATAATAAAATAATATAATCTGAGAAGTACTCCATAGTCTTATAATTCTGAGAAAAGATCAATGACATTTGTCTGCAAAAAAGCAAAGGTTACATTTAGCTCAAGGTTCAAAGCAGAGGTGAGCCTTTATAAGGGTAAAGGGCATTTTATACCCAGGGAACCAAAAGGTGAGAAGAATCTTTTGTACCACCTAGAATCTACTTCATCCTCTAGGCAATACCACTAATGGATCCCAATCAGTACTGGTGAGAAAAAGAGAGAGAGAGAGAGAGAGAGAGAGAGAGAGAGAGAGAGAGAGAAAGAAAGAGAGAGTATAGGGGTTAAGGGAACTTATCAGAAATGATCCTTAAGCACAGAGCCAGAAGTAAGCACTGAGCATTGCCAGATGTAAAAAAGAAGGATGAGAAAGGGATCCTAATCAATGAGTGGATGTAGTTGTATCTATGAGTATAACCTACAAAGCTCCCACTGACAGCAGCTGAAGACAGTTGGGTAAAGTTGGAATGCAACAGGCTACTCTATACAACAGAAGAGCGGATGTCAGAAAGCCTTTACTCACAGACTGCAGGTGCATATTACAGAGGACAAGACAAATGAAAGTTGATTGCATCAAGAACAACTGGCAATCTGTTGTCTGCTTGGAAGAAAAGAGGGAGAGAGGAAAGACTAAAGGAGAGTGCACTCTGCTCTGCACATAAGTAGGTGGATGGGGAAGCCATTAGGAGGCAGAAATACAGGACCTTTATGTTTCTGGAAAGTCACGGCTGTCTACAAAACCAAGAGAGTCCTCCTCTGAAGGACAACATACCAGAATACATAGCCTTCAAGAAAAGCCCATGGTAACATCTATCCCCAAAGGAAGCCAGCGGTCTAAAGTATTTCTAAGCAGGGGTAGAGTGTCCTTGACCGTCGGATGGTGGTGAAGATGCAACAGTTTTGTAAATCAAAAGCATAAACATTAACTTTATTGTAATAATATTACCTCAACTATAATTTTTTTTGGCTTTTTGGGTCACACCTGGCAGTGCTCAGGGGTTATTCCTGGCTCTGCACTCAGGAATGACTCCTGGCGGTGCTCAGGGGACCATATGGGATGCCCGATATTGTACTCAGGTTGGCTGTGTGCAAGGCAAACACCCTCTCCACTGTGCTATCACTCTGGCCCAACTTCAATTATTTTTTAAAAAGAAACACTTGAGATACCAACACTGAATGTGTCCCCATCAAACCAAAAGCCATAACACGGCTTGACATAACATCTGATAAATTGCTAACCTCTCCAAAGGACATGATTTTTTTTCCACTGCTGATTTCTCTTTTTAGTTAGATATCTTCTATGAAGGAACTAAAGCAGAGCACAAGATTTCTTACAAATGTTTGCACAACCTCAAATCTCTGAAAGTCATCTTAACGTTCCTGGCATAGATGTTAGTAAGCTGTGTAAAATGTTCCGAGGAGCTAGTTTTAGCTAAGCTGACATCAAGACTTTACTGGATGCTACCTTCAGGTGGATTCTGGGTCATTTCCTTGGCTATTCTAAAATCCCATCATGATAAAAAATTTATGATATGACCTACATAAGTCAGTCTCATAATCAGAAGGCATTTAACTCATGTCCAGGGTTCCTGCAGTCTCTTCATTAAAAACAGTGATCACCCATAACAGTCAAAGATGTCCATTTGCTCTGTCCTCCTTGCTCTCTTTGACTCTGTATGAATGAACAAAAGTCTCTCCTTCCCTATTTGCTCCATGAAGTCTAATATTAAAAGCGACACTCATCGTAAAGCCAAGGATCTCCCGAGAGACTTTCAGAAGAGAGAAAAAGGTGCTCTGACCTGATCACAGACTTTAGCTCAGAGCAAGATGAGATGACGCAAGTCACAGAAGCCAGAGAACCAGGATGACTTCTTCAGCTGAGTCAGATGCAGAGCAGAACAGGAAAGTGAGCCTCCACCCTTACATACTTTAGTCAAGTTTCTTAACACACAGTCTCTCACCATTTGCATCATTCCTTATATCATTTGTTCCTCACTATTACCCTGGGATTTTGCACATGAGGAAACGGTTTTGGAAGAGATGAGCAGACATAATAAAGCTGTTAAGATTAAGATTCCAAACCAGGGCTCCTCATGCCAAGCTCAGTGCTCTTCAGACATGCTGGCTCATGTACAGAAGTGATCCTAATGTACAAAAGTGATCCTGAACAGATACAGACAGGTACTGAACATCACTATTTTCAAGGTTCCTATATTCAGAACAGCATTTATTTCACAGCCATTTATTTATTACTATTCAGAAAACACAGGATCAAACACTCATCTTTGTATGTTACTCTACGTATAATTTACATAGGATGGCACACATATATAAAGATTTGTGTGTATATATAAAGTGAATCATATGCATACCAAATAAAAATAGGGGCCAACATCTGCATAATTAGAAAGAGAAAAAAACTTAATAATTCTAATTCTAAATACAGGGGGAAAAGAAATACATTTTATTACACAAAAGTAAAATTTGAGGTGGCCTGAGAGCTAGCATTAGGGCAGAGAGCACACGCTTTGCATACAGGGTATCAAGGTCTCTGACAAGGTCCCTCCACCAGGAGCAATTCCCAAGCACTGAGATCAGAGTAACCACTGAGTACCACCAGGTACTAAAAAGAACAAAAAACAAGAAAGTTAAAATTTTGTACGGAAAACATACCCTAAGAAATATTAAGAAGATAATATGAGAAAGAACACTTTCCATTTACATCATAGACAAGAGGGTAATATAAGGAACTATAACTAGAGGAGAAAAAATAACAACAGCAATACAGAAGAATAGAAAAGACAGTTTTCAGAATCAAATGCAAATGAGGGATAAAATAGGAAGAAAAAAGTTCAACCTTGCTCACAAGATAAATGCAATTTAAAACTACACTAAAATATCATAGTCAACCTTTCAAACTGGAAACTTAGATTGAAAAATTAGATTAAATCAGCTATGAACAAGTGTTTGGGGAAGTAGGCAGAGTCGCTCATCACAATGGAATTTTGAAATGCAGGCAAACCCTTCTGAAGGGGAGTTTGGCAAGATTTAGCAAAACTGAGTAGGACCTATAGTCCCTCACCTAGAAATTTCTCTCCAAAAGACAGGCAAATGTAAAATATTTGCAAAACTGGGGCACGGGGGAGGTGGGGGAGTGACAAGGGTCCATCAATAAATGCTGGCCGAATAAAGGATAATCAAGCTCTGTAAACAGATATGCAATAAAGTGATTTTTAGGGAACAGTAGAAATGCATGTATGTGCATATATACATACACACATATCCTTATGCAAAAAATACAAACAGTAAAATAAACAGAATAAAATGTAATAAAAAATATGCAGGATAAATGAGAAATGAGTAAGATGTTTCCTTATGTAGAGAAAAAGAAATGGCTCCTGGTGGAAGAGTTAGAAGCTAGACTCTGGGGAACCCTATAAATGTTTAAATAATTATGAAACCAAAGAGACAATCCCTGAAAATTGTAGCCTACTGTGCTGTGTATCATATTCACCATTAGCCTAAAAACGATTATTTTATTAATCTTTAAAACACTAGCTTGAATGCAATTCTTACTGATATACCCTGTCAGAAAAAAGTCAAAACTTTAAAATACTTTAGTATATGGATGTAATTACCCTAAAACCTTTATACACACACACAGGCAAGCAAGTAAATGAATGTGTTGTTGGCATTAGTAAACTCCAAGGTTGGGTCCAAAAGAAATGTAAATCACAAAATCAAAGAAATCAAGTAAAAACTCACTGATCAAAAATATAAGTTGAGAATAGAACTATGAAGTCATAGTTTGTAAAAGAAAAATTTTAGTTCCACTAAAATGACCTAGAATAATAAAAGTACCAACTACAGTGGCTGCATTGGAATTTTCACCTTCAGAAAAGAGGCACTCAACAGTCTCTCTCACCCACCAGCAGTGTTAATAGTTAAGGGCGCTCAGTTAAGTCCTGCTCTGGGAATCACTCCCAACCAAAGAGCTCCGTCTTGCCCAAAGCCCTATTCCCTTACCAGGTTAGCTTACATGCTTACTTACTTTTTGTTGGGCGCTTCTAAAATCCTGCAGACTTTTCTTAAAGTAGGCAATCAAACTCCAGAGTTCAGTTGAGATTTCTGTTGCAATTTCCTCACACTTCAATTGCTCCCAATGCCCAAGTCTACTTCCTCCCTTTCTTTCCCACAGGTGGTTTCCCTTAGAGAAACTCCCATCAACCCCTTGGTACTTAAACCTTTGTCTCCATCTATTTCCAAGGGAACCCAAATAAAGACATCAACTCAGATGCAATTAACCTGCCTAGGTTATAGAGACCAAAGAAACAAATCACAGTTTCTTAGTACACAGAACCAGGTTTCTTTATGAGAAATAGCTAGTCCCATGTCTAGAGACAAGTGTTCAAAATAAATCTTGAATACCTACTTGTGCCACCTGAAAGGAAGGGAGCTATACAAAGGGAGCAGTCCAAAGGATTCAGGACCAACTTGAGGAGACACTCACAGTCAAAGATTGAACTATGTACCTCTAAAGGAAAAAAAAAATCTTTCCAGTGAACTGAAACACACCAATACATTAAAGAACTGTAGCGCTGTCCTCCCGTTGTTCATCAATTTGCTCGAGCGGGCCCAGTAACGTCTCCATTGTGAGACTTGTTACTGTGTTTGGCATATTGAATACGTCACGGGTACCTTGCTAGGCTCTGACATGCAGTGAGATACTCTCGGTATGCTGGACTCTTCAAGAGGGGTGGAGGAATCGAACTGGGGTTGACTGGGCCGGCCACATGCAAGACAAACGCCCTACCACTGTGCTATTGCTCCAGCCCAATACATTAAAGATTCCTAAGTTAATACTTAGCTGGGCTAGAGTGATAGCACAGCGGTAGGGCGTTTGCCTTGAGTGCAGCCAACCCGGGTTTGATTCCTCCGCCCTGCTCTGAGAGTCCGACAAGCTACTGAGAGTATCTCGCCAGCACTGGCAAGCTACACATGATGTATTCGATATGCCAAACACAGTAACAACAAGTCTCACAATGGAGACATTACTAGGCCCGCTCGAGCAAATTGATGAACAACAGGAGGACAGTGCAGTACAGTGCAAGTTAATATTATCTTTTTAAAAGAAAGGACAAAAAAATCTTTGGATGATACTGGAATACCAACTTGCTATTTAGGAATATATGATACAAAAAGAAAAATCAAATATTTATTCTGTTGTCCTATAAGAATTATATATTTGGAGGACCAAAATTTATTAAGAAGGGTAATTTTTAATAAAAAAAATTATTCCAGAACTGTCAATAACAGTAACGGAAGCAATAAAAATGGTATGCTATCCCCCAAAATTATTCAGAATGAAAAATATAAACATATTGAAAGTAAAATGAGGTTAAAAGGAGTCAGAGAGATAGTACAGTAGGTAAGACACTTGCCTTGCATGTGGCTGACCTGGGTTCAGTTCCCAGCATCCCATATGGTCCCCCGAGCACCACCAGGAGTAACTCCTGATTGCAGAGCCAGGAGTAACCCCTGAGCATTGCCAGGTATGATGCTCCCTCTTCCGCAAAAAAAAAAAAAAAAAAAAAAAGAGAGAAAGAATACAAATATAAAGCCAAAAAAATAATCCTATTTATAATAACAGTAAAGGATATAATATAGGAATAAGTTTAAGGAAAGTAGTTTTAATTCTTACAACAAAAATTATGAAATACTGGTGAGAGAAATTATAGAAAATATAATGGAAAGATATCCCATTGTTTACTGACTGAAAGATTAATTATTAAGATTGAAGTAATAGCCAAAATGAATCTATAAGTTCAACACAATCTCTGTAAAAACATTAGCTACTTTTTTTTTCAAAAAATAGCAAGCTGATTCTAATTTTACATGAAAAATGCAAGGTATTAAGAATAATCAATTTTGAAAAAATAGAGTAAAGTTGAAAAACACATACTTCATGTTTTCAGAACTTATTACAAAGATACAGTAATCGTGACAGGGTGGTATTGATTAGAACAGAGAGGCAAATCAAAGGAATAAAATCAAGCATCCAGAAATAAGCCACCTATGATCAATAAATTTTCTACAAGAGTTCAAGATTAAGAGGGTAAAAAGAATGCTCAATAAATGTTGTTGTTATAACTGGCTAACCATATGCAAAAGAATGGAGTTGGATACCTGTGAAAGTTAAATTAAATGGATCAAAGATCTGATTGCAGGTGCTAAAACTACAAAGCTCATGAATTAATATACCTGAGCATATTAATTTTAACAAACTTGGGTATTACAGTTATTTAAATTTTAGCATAATTTTAGCAACTTGGGCTTTGGAATGACTTCTTAATAGGATACTAAATCACAAAAAATAAAAAATAAAAAGATTAGAAATGAACTTGATCAAAATTAAAATTTTTGTGCTTCAAAGAACATTACCAGAGTGTAAGTATCAAGAAAATGAAAAGACAACCAACAAAATAGATAAAATGTTTGCAATCCATATATCTGACCAGGGTCCAGTACTTATAAGAGACAAAGAATTTTAAAACTCTATAATAAAAAGGCAAATACTTTAAATGGTAAAGAATTGTAAAGATAAACATTTGACAAAAAAAGTCATAAAAAGGTGCTTGACAACATTTGTCATTAGAAAATATAAATATATCAATCTGTCTGTCTGTCTGTCCTCCCGTTGTTCATCAATTTGCTCGAGCAGGCACAATAACATCTCCATTGGAAACTTTGTTGTTACTGTGTCTGGCATATCGAATACATCATGGGTAGCTTGCAGGCTCTGCCCTACTGGCGAGATACTCTCGGTAGCTTGCCGGGCTCTCTGAGAGGGGCGAAGGAATCGAACTCGGGTTGGCCATGTTGGCTGCGTGCAAGGCAAACACCCTACTGCTGTGCTATAAATCAAATCACAATGAGATTATCACTTTAATGACAATAACAGTTATAAGCAAAGAGTAATAATAGCATAGGGCTACATACATGACATATTAATAAGGAGAGAAGGGGGAACAAACATAATTTGTATTACTCTAACATTACAAATATTAGAGTAGTAATTTAAAATGGTGCAGCCCTTCTGAAAAACAATTTAGACTCATTTCAAATAATTTAACATACAGTTACCATCTCATACAATAATTATATTTTTACACAGTAAAGTTCTCTATCAAAAATATAATTAAAAAAACTACTAAATATCTTTTGGGGGGCAAGTATTGTGCTAAGGGCTTCATAGATGCTACTGTTCACTCCGTTTTTGTTTGGTTGGTTTTTGTGTTTGGGGGATTCACACAATAGTGCTTAGGGGTTCTCCGGGTTCTGCACTCAGGAATCACTCCTGACAGGCGTGGAGCACCATAAAGGATGTCAGGGATCAAACCTGGGTCAGCCACATGGAAGGGCAGCACCCTACCCACTGCTCTATCTCTCCAGCCCACCACTGGTCACTCTTATTTCTCACTTGTGAATACTGGATCTTAAGAAACCATAAGTATGTATGAATAAGAAAAATGAATATGAATGAGTAAAAGTTTTCCATGAATGCTCAAGCAGTCGTAAATGGTAACTCTTATATCCCATGTTTCCAAATAGGGAAACCTGAGGCTCAGATTTTGACAAATATTGTCTGGCTTTCAGGGTGCAGATACCTTCCATTGTATTCAAACGCAGAGAATCTCATGTCTATCACTTTGAATCATAAGTTAGAAATTATTAAACAGTGAGGAAAACAGAGACAAACTGAAAGCTAGGCCTCGAGCTAAATAGTTAGCCAAATTGTGCAAGCAAAGGAATCGTTCTTGAAGGAAATTAAAAATGCATCTCCAGTGAATACATGAATCATAAGGACATAAGAATGACAAGAAATTGCTTTACTGCTGACATAAAGCTTTAGTAGTCTAAAGAGAATATGAAGCCAGCCACAATGTTCTCTTAAGTCAAAACCTAAACCAGAGTAATCCCCTAACTCACAGCTAGTCTATGAAGGATAACAAAGGTTATGATAAAGAGGGTTGGGGGGAGGGGTCTGAAGCTAGCAGGGGTTATTTCATAAAGTTTAAGGAAAGAAACAGACACCAAAAGTGCAAGATAACACAAGCAAAACTGACACAAAAGTTGCAAACAGCAAATACAGAATATCTAAGATCATAAACGAAGGTGAGGAGGGAATTACACTAGACAACAGGTTTCCAGTACAGATGAAACAGCCTTGATTGTAAAGAAAACACAACCTAGAACTCTGATAGCTAGAGAGACGTCAGTGCACAGCTTCAAGGTTTCAAAGCCCCCACCTCCTTTATTGGAGGTCAATGCAGCTGGTGACTTTAAATGCAGGCAATGTTCTTTTGCCATTCCAAAAAATCCTAGATCTCTTATACTCAAGACATTTCCTCAAAGAAGATAAACAGATGGCCAAAAGATATAAGAAAAAGTGCCCTTTGGTCACTGATCAAGGAAACATGAATTAAACTGACTATGACCAAACCCCTTTCACCACTGAGAATGGCATACATCAGTAAGACTGGAAAGGATCAGTGGTGGGCATGTGGTGAAGAATGAACTCTCATTCGTTGATGGAAGGAATGCCACCTTGTTCACACTCTAGTAAAAGAGTATGGAGACTTCTCAAAAAGAAAAAAAAAGGGTAGAGTTTCCATTTGACCCAGCAATTCCACTTTTTGGCACCTAACCCCAAGAATACAAAGATGTTAATTCGAAGAGATATTTGCACTTCTACATTCATTGTAGCACTATTACAATAGCCAAGACCTGAAAACAATCCAAGTGCTCAAGAACAGATGATGGGTTAAAAATACAAAACTGAAGTAACATAATCTGACAACTTGTCTTTGGTAGGAAGCTTACCATGGAAGTGGAAAAGGTAGGAGAGGGACCCTAGGATAATGCTGGAGGGAAGCAGTGCCCTGGGTTAAGGGTGAGGTGCTGGAATAGTTTATGTATGAAATTCTACTAATAAGAGTTCGGAAACCATCTGGGGGTCTGGCTACAGACGCTGCCCCCGTTACAGGTAAGCCTGCTGGAGAGTGAAGTAGCATGTAGCACTGTCCCCCCATTGTTCATCAATTTGCTCGAGCAGGCCCAGTAACTTCTCCATTGTGAGACTTATTGTTACTGTGTTTGGCATATCGAATACATCACGGGTAGCTTGCCAGGCTTTGCTGTGCAGGCAAGATACTCTCGGTAGCTTGCTGGGCTCTCCGCAAGGGGAGGAGGAATAGAACCCGACTCAGCTGGGCCAGCTGCGTGCAAGGGAAACACCCTACCTCTATGCTATCACTCATTCCCATGCTGTACAAAATTTAAAATAAATAAATAAACATAAAGTATGGAATATTACTCAGCTGTGAGAAAAGATAAAATTCTTAAGTTTGCCACAACTTTAATAGAATTGGAGGGTGACATGCTGAGAAGTGAGTTGAATGAAGAAGGATAAATAACACATCATCTCACACATGTTATGCATATGAAGAAACATAGTAACAGGACAATGAGTGATCAGTGATACCGCCTTGTGAATCTGGCTATTGAACTGAATTTGCTATTGTAGGGTATGAGGTAGGATAACAAGGGACCTAGAGAAAGTGGTAGAAGGATGCCACACTCTGAAACATTACTATTAGTAGTATTATAAATCACTTGGCAGTCATTAACAAAAGGCATGGTCTTCCCCAAGTCAAAGGATCTAATCCATCGAAGGCTCAGATGATAGTGGCTGTTATCAAATACTTTTCATTCAGGTATGTGCACGATTCTTTATAAACAGACACTGTGCTGTTTCACACTCAATAGACTACAGTATACTGTAAGATCGACTTGCTTCATTGCTGTGGTCAGAAACCCAATCTGCATTATCTCCAAGGTGCATCTGCACTCCAGTAAAAGATATCTGCACGCATACTAGCATGCCAAAGGGCACAACGGGATACAACAAGTATGTGGCCACAGGAATGAAAAATCATCAGATATTTTCATTGTCCTCTGCAAGCAGACTTTAAGATCTCAACTGCCTGCCTACTATCAACCCAAGTCACTCAGAGAGAGAATATTATCTACTATATTTGACCAGCTTGCGCTTCCTGGTGTTTGTAAGATTGAAAAGAAAGACAAAAATGTCAAAAATTCAAGAAATTCACTGGCAGCTGAAAAGAGAAACTGCATTGATCCTCTTCTCCTCATAAAACCATTTTCAAAGCCATTAACCTCTTAGCTCTCTCTTTGCTTGATGCTCTCAAACTCACTTCTGAAAAATGCTCTCCAGGCTGTGTCTTTTCAAGGCCAACACATATACACGCACAGGTGAGTGTGAGTGATTCTGATATGGCACTTGATTTGTTCTGAAAAGAAACAGAAGGATAATAAATGTAATCCTCTTTATTGGGTAAAACCACTTTTTAAAATCAATTTCATGCAACAAAATGAAATCCCACATTCCTTTTTTTCTTCCCACTTATCCAAAAATCTACCTAGTCCTTTCATTGAAATGGAAAGGAAAGGGAAGCATTTTTATCATGACTATTGCCATATTCTTTAATACTTTTTAAAGATGTATTCTGTTCTAATAAATTCCCAATAAAGATGAGGATGTAGCTCATGGTAGGAGACTTGCCTTTCAAGCATGAGATCCGGGTTTGATCCCAAGCATTAAAAAAAATTTTTTTTTAATTTAAATCCAAACAAAAGAAAATCAGCATGTTTTTTATAAGATAGGCCATGCTAAATTCTATTCTGGCTATAATGTGAAACTGTTCAAAATAAAATCAAGCAAAAGGTAATAGAATGGAAAATCTAAACTCAATCCATACCCCTAGATTGTGTACTCTTTCACCAAGCCCAGAAGGGGAAAGATTAAAAGTCAATTCATGGCAGAGGATAGCAGAGTTTGATGAAATAAATATCAGTAGCACTGTCCTCCCATTGTTCATAGATTTGCTCAAGTGGGCCCAGTAACATCTCCATTTTGAGATTTGTTGTTACTGTGTTTGGCATATTGAGTATGTCACAGTAGCTTGCCAGGCTTTGCTATCCAGGCAAGATACTCTTGGTAGCTTGCTGGGCTCTCTGAGAGGGCCAGAGGAATGGAACCCATCTCGGCCAGGATGGTCGAGCACAAGGCAAATGCATTACCACTGTGCTATCGCTCCAGACCGAAATAAATATCAGTGGCACCAAAATCTTCTGACTATGGATTTGGAAATGGAGATGCTGATAGCCCTTCAAGAATCAGGGTGCTCTTATGGCTAATAAGTGTGTTAGACAATTAGAAGAACCTGCCCAAAACCAGATACCAAACACATGAAACAACAGAGCCTTCCAAATCTGAGATTCTGGTTTCCAAGGATCTGAGGCTCCTACATGGAACTTTTCTCTCTAGTAGCTCATGGGTTTGTGCTAATTGAGTGAAAAGTAAGATAATTAACAAAAGCTCTGAGTGTTTGTCAAAAAACCAGCAGGGTAGGCATGGCAAAATAAAATGTCTCTGGTGGTCAAATAAACAAGTTAATCAAATGAAGTTGTTGAAAAGAGAAACTGCATTGTTCACTGCATCCCCTCCCTCCCCCACATACATAACTCCAATCCAATCCTGCCACACTAGCACTTTCCCGTTCTCTGTTACTCATCAGCCCCAAACGCCCAGAGGATTTTTACCATCAGAAGAGTATCTCTGGTGCGTGTCTGACCTTCATTTTTGTCACTACACCATATGGTTTGTTCTCTCATTCCTTTGATCGTGCCTGAGAAAATATCAGAGGCATCTCTTACCCTTGTGGTGTGGATGTCACACACTCTGCCTTCATCCTGTCCGGTGGAAGGTCCATCGTCATCCAAGACTCTCCACCCTTCTTCTGGAGGGATGTGTGGTGCACATAGGTTTGTAGTGTCCGACAAGAAGAGAAGATTGCTGTTCTCTCGTTACACCCGCTGAAGAGGCTGCTGAGAAATCACTCTTATCAAGAGAAACATTGGTCAAGTTGAACCCCAGGGAGGAGACTCATCCTAGGAGGAGGAGACACAGTGTGAAGGTGATTTCCTGATTAGTTCCCTAGCATAAATCTCCTAGACACGTAGATGGGGGACATCACAAAACCACAGGATTCAGGATACTCTGGGATTTTTTTTTGGGGGGGGGCCACACCCAGCAGTGTTCAGGGCTTACTCCTGGCTCTGTGTTCAGGGATCACTCCTGGTGGGGCTCAACGGTACCAAAAATCAAACCCAGGTCGATCTCCTGCAAAGCAAGCACCCTACCCACCATATTGTTTTTCTGGCCCCTCTGATCTTGATTGTGGTGCACACTTGAGACATTTCTTGATGCCAAACTGATGTGTTTGGCATCACATTGATGCCAAACCAACAACACTGCAAGTCATCAACCAAGCACCAGAATTGGGACTGCATTCACTCACCTCCCACACAGTCTCCAGGATCTTTAGTTTCCTGGCTAACTCATCAAGGTCATTCTTAGACGCCACTAAATAAATGAGTCTGATCCATGTTAGGAGCCAAGTTCTGAGTGTGATTGCTGCCCAAATAGAGTGAATACTGCTGCTCTCATCTTAAATCAGTAAGTTCTAATGACTGGCCAAATTCTGTTTCGTTTTAGTGGTACACAATTCTATACTACAGATCAGATGACTTCAAATGCTAGACTGAATTCCAGAATTCCAGGATTCTTGGGTGAAGACCTGAGAATGTGGGGGTGGGGAGAGAGTTCGAAATGCTAGTGGACCGGCTAGTGGCCTCTGTCTACAGAGGCCCAGGTTCAATCCCCAACACTGCAGGGTCCTGCTGCATGAGACTCAAAAAATAAAAACAAATAACAAAACAATACACACACACACACACACACACACACACACACACATACACATACACGCACACGTTCATGTAGCTGTGAGAGTTGATTATGGGGAACCAATTTAACAACTAAACGAGGAAAAGGCAAAGTTCAATCTCTCTGAATAAATTTTAAAAAGGCCAAAAAAATCCAATTCCCAGTTAGGTAAACCTTGCTTCATGCTGAGTCACCCCATAGATTGATACTATGTCGAAGCCCGCATCCGCTGATTTTTCCAGTTTTTCAATCAGTGCTCTTTCAAAACAAGGGGTGGGGAGAGAAAGAATTGATTGGGAGCCTAAGAATGGGAGGAAAATTGCCTCTGGCTGTGTCAGTCATTAAACAAACATTCATCAGGTTTGAAGATCTGCAGGGCATTATGCTGGGATTTGGTATTACAAATAGGATCAGTTCTACCTCCCTCCTTCCCGGAGGGGCTCTCAGGCCCTGAAACCCAATTATAAACAAATATCTATTTGCTATATTTAAGGGCCAATGGAGCCAGAGGAAAGCAAGAAGAAAATCTCAGACTAGTCCCCAAAATAGGCAGAGCAATCCCTCAGCAAAATTCTATCTCTCAAGGAGATGAGAATGAGGAAAGATCCAGAGGGTAAAATATGCAACTCTACCTCAGCTGAATGTCTGAGAGGGCATTCTTGACAAAAAAGAAAAAATTTCAATAGGAATAAATAAAACCCCCACAAGAACCAAAATCATTCGCCCTCTCCTCTCCATGTTTTCCCCCTTCCCCTCCCTTATCCACTTTCTTTGTCTCCCAGTAGCCCACCACCAGGTTAGTCCCAGGTATTTGCATTCCAATGAGGTGTGTGTGTGTGTGTGTGTGTTGGGGGGAGGGGGGATATTGGGAACATTGGTGGTGGACAATGGGCACTGGTGGAGGGATGGCACTCCATCATTGTATGTCAAACACTGTCACTGTCTTCCCTGTTGTTCATCGATTTGCTCGAGCAGGCCCAGTAACGTTTCCATTTTAAGACTTGTTGTTACTGTGTTTGGCATATTGAATATGCCAAGGGTAGCTTGCCAGGCTCATCTGGGCTGGCTGCACGCAAGGCAAACGCCTTACCACTGTGCTATCGCTCCACCCCTGAAAATTAATCATATAAATTTGTAAGTCTGTAACTGTATCTCACGGTAATTCGTTAAATAAATAAATTTTAAAAGCTCACATAGTCTTCCTTTCCCATCAAAGGCCTTTTTTAATAAAGCATATTTTAGGGGAACATAAACTAATTAAGTTGAGAGATAATTAACCCAATACAGTGATATGGATGTCACTATATTAATTACCGAAAGGAAAAAAATGAACAAAGCTTCTTGGTGGCATTATGGCACTTCTATGAACCCCCATGCACACCCCAGCAGTGCACTGTGCTGCCCCCTCTTACAGGGGAGACACAGAGGCCACCAAGTCTTTTTCACAGCAACCAGTAATGAGTGGGTCAATATCTGATGAAAAAGTAACAGCCCAGGAGATCCTTTTCTTTCTCCCTCCACTCATATTGCAGAATTTGTATGCTGTTGAGTTCCCCCATGACTCAAGACAAACCTCTCATTCACATATATATATATATATGTATATATATATATATATATATATATATAATTGAATAGCAAGCAAGACTCCTGGGGCGAATTTCTGCCCATTAACACCCACCCCAGGACATTCACACCTTCTGTGTGAGCTCTCCACAGAAAACAGTAGGGAGCACTTTCTGAGTCCCCAGACCTTGCCTTGAACCTTCCTTGGCGGTTCAGTCACGCCACCTCTCTTCTCAACCACTGAAATGGCAGATGTTGCTATTCCATTTTTTTGCTTTAATTTTTTATTGATTACGGTTCAGTGACTGAAAATACTGTTAATGATGCCTTCCCATGTGCTCTTCGATTTTCTAGGTAGGCCATGGGGGCTCAGAGAAGTTCTTTGCTCAAAGTTCCATACTTTGAGTCAAACTTAGGAAGGTCTTCTGATTCCACTTAGCATAGCCAACCGAGAGTCACTCTTGGTTGCCAGTTGCTGGAGAAAGCTCAAGACAGACTGGGAGAGATGGGCAGAATACAACCCACAGCAGCCTGCTTTGGAGGAGAAAAATGTGTGCATCCAACCTACTCACCCCTTCCTGCTTAAACACGTGGTCAAGTGTGTCTGCCTGCATCGATGTGCCACTATTCAAAAACAGTGAGAAAGGCTTGAGGGCAGGGCAGTGGAGCTGATTTCTGAGTTTGTCGGTGATTCAGCAGGATCCTATCAAACCATGTCAAACTCAAATTCCTTTTCCTCAAGTATGACAATAATAAATTGAAAATGATCAAGCGAGACAACAACTGATTATTCTGTATCTGCATTACAAACCACAAGCCCAAAAGGGGAGAGAGAGAGAGAGAGAGAGAGAGAGAGAGAGAGAGAGAGAGAGAGAGAGAGAGAGAGAGAGAAGTGCCTGCCATAAAGGCAGGCTGGGGTGAGATGGGAGGTGAAGGGAGGGAACCTGGGGACACTGGTGCTGGAAAATGGACACTGGTTGAGGGTTGGGTGTTGGAACACTGTATGACTAAAACCCAATCAAGCACAGCTTTGCAAGGGTCTATCACAGTGATTCAATAATAAATTTTTAAAAAAATATTTTAAAAAATTCCATTCCCTCTGCAGAATTTCTTGTTTCACAATACAAAGGGGTACTCTGCAGCAGCCTGGGCCTTGCTCCAGCCTGATGCCGTGTCCCATCCTCCCATGTGCCCAGTGCGGCCTCCATTAGTGACAGGGCATGGGCAAAGGTTTAGTGTCATTTGGATTCATCCAATCTACAAACAGAGTAAGTGACTCCCTGCCCTCTCCCCTTCTTCCAGGTCTCACAAGCCTGGGGATGAAATTGCTCTCCAAAATCTAAACTAAGATGCACCTGAGAGATCAAAGAGACACTCTCCATATGGCTTTGCAGCAGAGGTCTGTATCCCCTGCACTTGTATAGAATTCAGAGTGAACATGTTACCACTCTGTTTACATAATTCTAAAATGTTGGCATTACCTGTCACAGAGGAAGGGTGGGATGGGGGATGGGTGTGGGAGAGATACTGGGATCCATGGTGGTGGAAAATGGGCACTGGGGGAGGGATGGGTACTTGATCATTGTATAATCAAAACCCAAGTACAAAAATTTGTAAATCTACAACTGTACCTCATGGTGTTTCACTAATAAAAATTAAAAAGTAAAAAATAAAAAAAAATGAAATGTTGGCATTTCTGTGCCATCCACCAGGCAGAGAAACCCTCTAGTTACCATAAGGATCCTCCTGTCAGTCTTCATATTAACTAACCCTAGTTACACAATGGTACTGGAAACATTTTTGTTAAACTCATTTCTCTCCTCCAAGCCAAGCAGACTAAATAATAAATCAATTACAAAGCATTGGTGTGAGGGGCAGAAGATAGTACAGCAGGAAGAGCACTTGCCTTGCACACATCCAGCCCAGGTTCAATCCCCAGCACCCTATATTGTCCCTACCTGGCAAGCTCCCGGTGACATATTTGATATGCCAAACACAGTAACAAGTGTCACAACGAAGACGTTACTGGGCCCGCTCAAGAAAATCAATGAACAATGGGAAGACAGTGACAGTGACAGTCAGGAGGGATCCCATGGCATAGGGTCAGGAGTAAGCCCTGAGCACCACCAGTAGAGCCCGAAAACCAAAAACTAAAAATAAATTGAAAAATCAATGTGGTCTGAGGCATCACCCCTTTACATTTCCTCATCTAGTATTCTGTATACCACATAGAAGTGAGATCATCCTGAATTTGTCTTTCTTCTTCCAGCGTACTTCATGCAGCATGATATTTTCTGGTTCCAACCGGGTTGCAGCCTTGACCCCAGTGTTTATTTATTTATTTATTTATTTTGCTTTTTGGATCACCCCCGGCGATGCTCAGGGGTTACTCCTGGTGGTGCTCAGACCCCAGTATTTAGAGAGAAGTCTGAGAAGGAAATAAATCAAGGGGGGAAGAAGAGAACTGGAAGAAACAGGTGAATAGGCATCAGGGCTTCAGTTATATTGGTGATACGGGTGAAGGGCATAGCATGTATCCAAAACACAGAGTCCACAATATGACAACATGAGCTCTAAGCTGCAACCACTGGAACTTTGTGACATGCCTGTCAAATTGACAGGTGGAGATAGGGCGGGGCTTGGGAATAGGGAGAAATATGGGAACTCTGGTGGAGGAAAGTTAGCACTGGTGGTAGGATTGGTGTGGAGATACATGCCTACGACCATCAATAACATTGCAAATCAGTTCTTTTTTTAAAAATAGCAATAAACAGCTTTTAAAATATCACTGTTGGGGCTGGAGCAATAGCGCAGCAGATAGGGTGTTTGCCTTGCACGCGGCCGACCCGCGTTCCATTCCCAGCATCACATATGGACCTCAAGCACCACCAGGAATAATTCCTGAGTGCATGAGCCAGGAGTAACCTCTGTGCATCACCAGGTGTGACCCAAAAAGAAAAAAAAAATCACTGTTGACAATAAACAACAGTTGGGCCACAATGGAAGCAGATAGAAAATGCAAAAGATCTAAATGGTTCTAAGCTCCACACCACCGTTTTCTAAAGGAGAAAGTCTTATGCTGAGGCCACAGCATCTCCAACCCTGATGCAAAATATCCTGAATGGAGCTCAGATGCCCAGTTTCAGGTATCAGTGAATACCACCCCCCCATCTCTGGAGTCCACCTCCCTCCTGGGAATTGCAGCTCCTTGGCACCTGGCCAACAGCAAATATTTGAATGAGGCAGTCAACCAAATACAAAAGTGGAACTTGGTAGAGCAAGAGAAATGCATTTCCACAAAGTCCTGTATTTCTGACTGAGCCAGTCTCAGGGAGTCTGATCAGTTCTGAAACACCCAAAGCAAGTACCTGGATCTGCAAGATGGAGAGAGAAGGACCCTCACCTGTGATGGAGTTACAAGAAAATGATGCCTTTGAGCACCCTCCAGGCTGCCAGGCACTTCTCTACAGACATTCTAATCTTGTGAGCCCTGACAATCTTCTACAGCGGGTTCTCGGGCTCAGCATTACTGACACTTAGAGGTTAAGTAATTCTTCTGTAGTGAAGGAGGGGTGCAGTGGTGGCGCTAGAGGAAATTTCAGGGTATCTCTGGTTTCTACTCATTAAATGCAGTGCACCTCCTCCCTACCCCAAAGGACTGTGACAACTCAAGTGTTTCCAGACACAGACATATGTGCTCCGGAGTACAGAATCATCCCCAGCAGTGAACCTCAACCCCACAAATCTTGTCAAAAGACCTCAGACACCTGATCTGGGAGTTAGAAGCACGGAAGGCTCTGAAGGACAGAATGTGCTAAGCCGCTGAAAGGGCTCTGCCCCCAAATCCTTGTTCTTTACGAATTCCATCCTGGCATTTCCCATGTCAGACAAGTAAAACTTTGCAAATGAGGAAAGATAAAAGCAAGGTTAACCTTTTGTTGAAACTCAAAGCATGCTTCATGAAATTTGAGTCTAGAGTAAAGGTTAGTGGTTTTCTCAGAAAGTCTGTGTTCTATTTGCTAACCTTTTCAGTGCCAGGCTGGCACACACATAGTGCCTGTGCCCTAACAATTGGGAAAATGTAGCTTGCTATTACATTCTGAAGGAAGTGGGAGCAATGCCACTCACACCCACTGCTGACAGATGCTTCAACTCCATGTAAACTCATTGATGCCCCAGGAAAATCACGAACACAGGTTAGTTGCGCAAACTTGCCACTCAATATAAATTATCAACCAGGGGCTGGAGTGATAGCACAGCGGGTAGAATGTTTGCCTTGCATGCAGTCAACCCGGGTTTGATTCCCAGCATTCCATAAGGTCCCCCTGAGCACCACCAGGAGAAATTCCTGAGTGCATGAGCCAGGAGTAACTCCTGTGCATTGCCGGGTGTGACCCAAAAAGCAAAACTAAACAAATAAATAAATTATCAACCAATTTTCAATACAACCTAAGAGCCATGAAAACACAGGAAAAATGGAAGGTGAAATTCCACCCTACCTCTATATTGCTTAACTAGTGAGAACTATGGTATAGGCTGCTACTTAAATAATATCAGAGCACCATCATTTGGAGTTAGCATGCCAGGAAACTTACATGCCAAGGAAGCAAGTTACATCTATCTTATACTTATATGTAAATCCTATAATCCAAAGCAAATCCAAACACCACAACACCTCCACTTGACTCAGATAACTCCAAATGTCCTCTATCCTCTTTTCCAAATTTCAAGACATACCTTAAGATCAACCATATGGGAGTCCTTGAATTAATAATGATTATTTTTTCTTTCCATTCACTTGTCCCATGAAAGAAATTTTAAAAAATCAGGGTCTAATATATACAAGAGTTAAAACTCTATATGTAGAAGTTCTGGTCTTCTGAGATTTAAAAGAAAATAAAACAGTAAATACTTTCTAAGGCAAGGGCCTTTAAATGATACTTAGATAAATATAAATGATGTTTCTCAGCTGAGAGCAAGTGAAGAAGTTCCGTCCCCATAAATCCCAAAGGATTGATACACCGGTAACTGTTCCGTGTTCCCAGACAACGTACCCTGGGGAGCAGAGAACGGTGGAGGCTGCTGCCGAGTCACCTTCGTAATCTGCAGAAAAGAAAGGCAGGAAGCGGCCCTGGCAGGCGAACCCCCAGGGGCAGGCAGCAGCACAACCACTGAGGCCAGCCACTGCTGACAGGGCTTTAGGGCCAATCTTAAGGGTCCAATGGCAGCCACCATCCACAGGCCCCAGGAAACAGCTGCTCTGTCCCTTCACTCCTCAGGAATCTCTCCACTAGCAGGGCTGGAACTGCAGCCAAGAAATCTCAGCTCGGGGCTGGAGCGATAGCACAGTGGGTAGAGTATTTGCCTTGCACGTGGCCGACCGGAGTTCAATTCCCAGCATCCCATATGGCCCCCTGAGCACCACCAAGATGTAATTCCTGAGTGCAGAGCCAGGAGTAACCTCTGTGCATTGCTGGGTGTGATCCAAAAAAAAAAATTTTTTAAAAGAAAGAAAGAAAGAAAGAAAGAAAGAAAGAAAGAAAGAAAGAAATCTAAGGTCATGGGGAGCTATAGGCCCAGTGCTGTCTCACTGGCCCCACATTTTCAAGAGTCACTGTCACTGTCCTCCCATTGTTTATCGATTTGCTCGAGTGGGCCCAGTAACATTGTGAGACTTGTTACTGTGTTTGGCATATCGAACACGTCATAGTCATAGGTAGCTTGCCAGGCTTTGCCGTGCGGGCGAGATACTCTTGGTAGCTTGCCGGGCTCTCTGAGAGGGGTGGAGGAATCAAACTCAGGTCGGCCGCATGCAAGGCAAACACCCTACCCGCTGTGCTAAAGCTCCAGCCCATTTCAATAGTAGGTCCATCAAATATCTGTACTAATGCACTGGCAAAGAAGGGTGGGGGAAAGCACACAGTTTGGGAGTGTGCAGCATATCTTGTAAGAATAGTGACTGTAAACCAGTCAAAGAACCCTTTCTAGGGAACAATGTGATCTATGTATCTCGGTGTCCTACTGAGGAATGTTGGAGAATCGAGTATATCATCAGACACATGTCCAAGGAGGCATGCACAAGGATAGTCACTGAATCATCACTCATTGAAGCCAAAAGCCAAGGCCAGAGAGATAGTACAGGGGTAAAACACTGGCCCTGCACACAGTGCAATCCCTGATACCACATATGCAACCCCTCAGCAATATATGGGATCACTCTTGAGCAAAGAGCCAGGAATAGTATCTGAGCAAAACTGGATGCGACCCCAAAACAAGCACACCAAAAAGGCACCCGAAATATTCATCAATATGAGAATGGTTAGATAAATTAGGAGGTTACCATGCGATGGACTAATCTGTGAGCAGTAAAAATGGGGAAATATTAGTAGGACTCCTGAATACTGACTGAATCAGGCACTGCTCTTACATGTTTACATTTCTGAACATATTTAATCCTGACAATTCTCATACAAGCATATTGTTCTTGGATTCATTTCATAGATGAAGAAACTGATAGACAAGTTAACTAATACCAGAGTCAACTAGTATGAACTGGTCAATACAGACCTCAACTAATCTCCAGGGTCAACACAGCTGAATAACAACATATGGTTTGGATTCAAACAATAGTGCTCGTAAGCCATTCTCCTAACCACTAGTCTCTGCTGACAATAGAGATATAAACAGATCATCACAGCATGCTGTGTAAGAGACAGAGAGAGAAAGAACAAGAGAGAGATCATAATTATAATAAAATACATAGCATATTATGTTCCTGACAAAAGAGTCTGACTCTATAAAGTGAAAAAAAAATTATCTAAAAATATCCACCACTCTTGGCTTGGGATGTAGCCTTACATGTGTGAGGCTCTGAGTTCAAACCCAGGTACTATAGCACTGTAGCACTGTCCTCCCATTGTTCATCGATTTGCTCGAGCGGGCCCAGTAACATCCCCACTGTGAGGCTTGTTGTTACTGTTTTTGGCATATTGAATATGTCATGGGTAGCTTGCCAGGCTTTGCCGTGCAGGCAAGATACTCTCGGTAGCTTGCCAGGTTCTCCGAGAGGGCCAGAAGAATTGAACCCATCTCTGCCGGGCCAGCCGAGTACAAGGAAAATGCCCTACTGCTGTGCTATCGCTCCAGCCCACCCTGGTACTAATTTTTTTTTTAATATACACCAAAATGTTGAGTGCATTCTCTCCAGATAATAAAATTCAGAGAAATTTTCACTTTCTGTACCTCTTAACATTGTGCTGATACAAAGACTTAAAAGTATTGATACACTTAGGAAAATCATTCCTTCTACTGAAAAAAAAAATTAAAGGTAATAAGCAGTCTTTGTCAGCACCTGAACAGGGGACAAGGAAGGCAGACAGGCATTTACTGAACTTACGGATTGGAGTGGGATGAAATCTTCTCCCCACGGTCTCCGGTCATGGGCAGGAATCCCAAGCTTCTGCAGTTCATTCACATCAGCTTTAGCACAGACACCAGCCTGGGAGCTAGAAAGAAGCAAAGACAGCCAGGCTCTTTCCCTCTGCACTGATAGGTGCCTGGGAGAGCATGGAGGTAATTAATAACTGTGATAACTGCAGGAGAACTGGGTACCATGAGGACAGTCACCAAGAAGGTGCCATAGAGGTTCTAAGGAGATAAAGGGTCCCTCTAGAATTGGAAACATAAACAGAGAAATGGCATTTGAGCTGAACCTTCGGGTCAGGTCAGCTATGAATAAGTAAAAGACATGGGTTTTGAAAAGAAGGCTCTTCTCAAGGAGAAGAAAGTACAGATGCATAGAGGTAGCACTAGAGAGCTTGTGGTTTGTATGGAGAACAGAAGATAATTGAGTTGGACCAGCAGGCAGATGACCCGCAGATACTTTTCACAGATTCTTCTTCAGATCTAAAGAATTCTGCCTGCACTCCTCACACCTTTGTGAACCAGAAATATTGAAGGTGAGAAATAACTCTAGGAAAGAAGAACAGATGATGTGGCCATCCAAAGAATCTGCAGGAAGAAAGTACTGCGGCCCAGGTTCCCAAAGTATTGAGCTACCAGAAACCATTCAGAGAAATATATAGTTTTTTAAAACCTCTTAACATGATCCTGGTTCCTAGAATGTGTAAAAAATTTAGTAGCTGCCACTGGGTACAGCCTTGCAAGAAAAGAACTACAGCGATGCCGAATGAAATGTAGACAGGGAATACAGCAAAAGTAGTGGCAGCATTTCATTAGGTGCCCTGAACTAAGTAGACCCCAATTAATCTAGTCTCCCCATGACAAAGTAGGGATCTGTAGAGAGAACTCAAAAGGTCTTGCACTTAGATGGGGAGGGGGGAATCCTTGATTTTCACTACTATCTAACTGAAATTTAATGATTCTTCCCATTAAAAAATGTAGACAGTGGCCTAAGGCAGCATTAGCACTTTCTGGGACTTCATCTGAGTAGAAATCACAGATAATTTTATATCATGTCAGAGTTGTTACAGGTCTCTCAAAACACCAGAAATTCCCATTATTATTCTGAATTTATAGACCTACTGCTATACCGCCTTTAGTGAACTATTAAAGAAGCATTGCTAAATTATAAAATAATTTAAATATCTGGACCACTGGATTCTTTTATATCTTGAAGAAGGAAGGAAGGGAAGAAGGGAGGAAGGAAGGAAGGAAGGAAGGAAGGAAGGAAGGAAGGAAGGAAGGAAGGAAGGGAGGGAGGGAGGGAGGGAGGAAGGAAGGGAGGGAGTGAGTTAGGAATTCCCTAATTAAAGAAACTTCCTCAAAGAAGAAATACAAGTGGTCAAAAGACACATGAACAAATGCTCTTCATCACTAATCATTAGGGAAAAGCAAATCAAAACAGCAATACGATATCATCTCACACCACAGAGACTGGCACACATCAAAAAGAACAAGAACAACCAGTGCTGGCACAGATGAAGGAAGAAAAGAAATCTCATTCATTGTTGGTGGAAATGCCCACCGACCCAGCCTTTTTGGAAAACAGTATGGGCGTTTCTCAAAATACTAGAAAATGAGCTTCTATATGATCCAGAAATACTGCCCCGAAAATATAGTCTAGGGGGCCAAAAATAGAATGCAGAAAAGCTATCTGCACTCCTATGTTCATTGCAGCATTACGAATAATTGTTAGAATTTGGAAACAACTCACGTGCCAGAGAACAGATGACTGGATAAAACAATGAGATGAATATGTATATGGAGCGATAGCACAGCAGTAGGGCGTTTGCCTTGCGTGCAGCCGACCCGGCTGAACTGGGTTCGATTCCTCCGCCCCTCTTGGAGAGCCTGACAAGCTACCGAGAGCATCTAGCCCACATGGCAAAGTCTGGCAAACTACCCATGACATATTCGATATGACAAACACAGTAACAAGTCTCACGATGGAGACATTACTGGGCCCGCTCGAGCAAATTGATGAATAACGGGAGGATCATGACCATAACCATGACCGTGATGTACATATACATAATGGAATACTACACAGCTGGTAGGAAAAATGAAGTCATGAAATCTGCTTATACATGGATGGAATGGAAAGTATCATGCTAAGTGAAGTGAGACAGAGGAAGAGGGACAGACACAGAATGACAGCACTCATTTGTAGGTTATTAAAAAAAAAGCATAGCATGAAACTAATACCCAAGGGCAGTAAAAACAAGGGCAGGGGACTGATCCATGGTACCAAGCTTGACACAAGTGGCAGGGATTGGGGGGAGTGCAGTTAGGACAGAGAAGGGAACACCATGACAATGACAGTTGAAAATGATCACTCTAGACAAGAACTGAGTGCAAAAAGGAGATAAAGTGATAACCTTTCGGTTTTAAAAACCACAATGCCTGAAAGAAGAGAGAGAGAGAGAGAGAGAAAGAGAGAACAAAAGTGTCCCAGATGACACCACAGCACCGGAGATCTCTCCAGGCCCCACACCAAGCCAATATCACTGGGACACCCCAGATGGAGCAGGAGCAGTCTCCCCAGCTACTCCAGATGGAATCCCAGTGACCAGGAGCTTTCAAAGCAAGGTCCAGGTATGCAGGTTTAGGGCTAAATCTCCAGGCCGCATGGTGGCAGAGGACCTGCGATGTCCCTCCACAGGTCACCACCTGCCCAGAAGACTGGCTGTCACATCCACAATCTGCCTCCAGATGCCATCTTAGCGCACCAACAGCCCTGATCCAGAGACTCCCAACTGAATCCCATAATGGATTAGTGCCATACAGAGATGTCTCTGGAACCAAACCATTTACAATCTAGAAATTTACATTTACAGTTGTGCCCGTGTGAGCTCTCATGATATTCAAAATGAGCTATGGAAAATATGTTATCTGGTATCTACCCCTAGCAGGTAGGCTTGAATAGTGGTGGGAAAATTCAAGTAAAATCAATGCCCCAAATTAGAGGGAGAGTATTGGGTAAATTGTCTGCCATAGAGGCAGGGTGAGGACTGTGATGTGTATGTATGTATGTGTGTGTGTGGGGGGAAATACTTGGGACATTGGTGGTAGAAAAGGTGCACTAGTGGAGGGATGGATGTTTCATCACTGTATGGCTGAATCTCAAACATGAAAGCTTTGTAACTCTATCTCACGGTAATACAATAAAATAAAAAAGTAAATGTGGAAATGTGGAGTTCATGCCCAAATCAATCAGCTTAATCAATGGCTGAACAAATAGCAGTACTCCTACATTAATTTTTAAAAAAAAAGTGTCTGCCATAGAGGCAGGCTGGGGACGGGTAGCAGGAAGAAAACTGGGGATGTTGGTGGTGGGACATGTACATGGTGAAGGGTTGGGTGGTTGGGTGTCTACATTGTATGACTAAGACTCAATTGTGAACAACTTTGTGACTGTGTGTCTCAGAGTGATTCAATTAATATGGGGGGTGGGGACACAAATTCCCTAACTGTAATTCCTGTTAAAATATAAGTTCCTGCATGTCTCTCCTCTGTTCGGTTTCAGCTCTTCTGAGTTCAGAGTCTCTTTCATTCCTTTCCAGCACATGGGATTCTATTATGTGAAGCACACACCTGCCACAGGGCTTTTGCACTGGCCAAGCTTTGTACCCGGCATGCTCTATCCCTTGCGACTGCATGTCAAGCTTCGTTACTCCTTTCGGATCTTTACTCCAATAATTTCTTCTAAAAGACACTTTCCTGGTCTGTGTATCTACCTACAACAGCCTGCAATGAAGCTCCTGTGAAACCCCCTTGTTTTGTTTCCTATTGTAAGCATTTCTCACTCGCTAAAATGCACTCAGAGACAAAGACTTTATTTCTTTGTCTGTCCACTTGCTTCATTCCTTGTGCAGGTATGTGCTTATCACCTGGAACTTCACTGGACACACAGTAAGTTCTTCCAAAGGAGTTGATGAGTAAATTAACTGTTTGCTATTTGTTACATAGTTTAATCACTGGCTGCTTCAAATGCAGGTGTTTGGGCCACACTGGCGATGCTCAGGGGTTACTCCTGGCTCTGTACTCAGGAATTTCTCCTGGTGATACTCGGGGAACCATATTTGATGCTGGAGATCAAACCCAGGTTGCCTGTATGCAAGGCAAGCGCTCTAGCCACTGTACTATCTCTCTGGTACTACAGGTTGAATTTTAAAGTCCCTCTTGCCAACTCCTGAATGGAGTGAAATAAAAAATTTTAGCAAATTTATTTTTGGAATTGTGGTCACCACAGAAGAAAGGCCGCTATTTTTATCAGCCACTGCAAAGAAAAGAGATAAATTTCATCCTTAATAAAAAGTTTTCTCAGAGAAGACAGATAAGTTCTCACACCGACACATACACTGAACTAGTGGATCAAGTGATATCATAAAACAAATACAAAAGTAGATGGGAAAATTGCATATAGCATAAAACCAATAAACCACCCACAAAGACTGCAATGGAAGTGATGCTTGATAAGATCATCACACAGATTCCATCCGGCAAATGATAAATAGAAATGGACAGTACACAAACACAAGAGAAAATGCAGGTGATAAATCATGATGTGAGCACCGCTTCTCTTCACTTATCATGTTAAAAATGGAGAATTAGCCATTTTCAGGCATGGCTGCCTACACAGTCACACAGAAAAAGCAAAAAAGACACATTTAACAGTGTTTTTTTCACAGTTAGCAGGACTGTGTCCACTACACACACAACCCCTGACTCCTTTCTCTAGCCAGGAAGGCTCAGACTGGACTCCAAGAAGTTATAAAATACAAGTCAAGGACAAATAAAACAAAAGAGAAATAAAAGAACATTTCTGTATCTTCTATCTTCTTATATGAAGATGCTGTGACGTCCTCATATTTAAAAGGATCCAAACTCCAATAATTAGACTTTAAAGCATATAGGCTGGATGCTGGCAGCCTGGGGTCACTGGAGGAGGGATGTGGTCACTGGTGGTAGAACCAGGACTGGGGACATTGTCTGCCTGAAACTCCATTGCCAACAGCTTTGTAAATCATAGTAACTAAAGAGAAATGGGGAAAAAATCTTTAAAGCAAACATTAAAAATAAAATATCCTGCTCCCCCATCCCAATGGGACCTGAGATGACGCCCATGAATGGTCCCCAGCTACTGATTAAACTCTTTAACAGACATGATCCCAGAGACACACAAACTAATCTCAGAACTGAGCAGCTCTAGGCAGAAATGCCTCTGGACTTTGCATTAGGCCACCTTTGCCGGGCCACCCCTGACGGGAGCAGGTGCTGTTCCTTTGCCTCTTCCCCTGAAGCCCGGTGGCCACCATCTTCCAGAACTCAAAGGAAAACCCAGGTATGGGCCATCAATGATGACACACTTGAGGCCTCATGGGATAGAGGAGGAGCTAGTCTTTCTCCTCTCCCATCCTAAAGGGACTCTGAAGTGACACCCACAAACAGCTCCCGGCTACTGATTAAGCTCCTTAACGGCCATGATCCCAGAGACACACAAATGAATACTGTAACTTAAAGGCTCTTGGTATAAATTTCTCCAGACCCTAATTATTAAAATTTTAGAATTACAGGAGCGCACGGTTGCTCTTGCATCTGCACGACATCATATGCTACTCATAACCAGCAATACAAAACAAACTGTCTAACGTTACCTTTTCAGCAGGTCTGAATGTTGGGGGAAAATTCCAAATAATAATGGCAGGACTGGTATCAAAATATTGAATGTAATCAAAGCAGAGATTAATGTGGAGATTTTCTGCCACACAAGCAGGGGTATGGGTGAGATGGGGGGTATACTGGGGTTTTTGGTAATGGAGAAAGTGCACTGGTGATGGGATGGGTATTTGATCACTGTATGGCCAAGACACAAACAGGAAAGCTTTGTAACTGTTCTCACGGTGATTCAATAAATAAATTTTTATAAATAAATAAATAAATAAAAGTTCCCACCTTCGCGACAGAGCTGTTTGAAATTGTTTCCTACCCTTGTGTGGCTTTTCCTCTCCTTCTTGCACTGACACTAAGAACTTCTACTAAGGACACCTGGAGGTGAGCTGACCCCTACAACATCTGTATTTTGCATGTGACTCACCTGTCACTGCCCACCCTCAGATTCTGCAGTTGCAGATGCCACTGCTCTGACCACTGGTCCGAAACTGCCATCTCTGCCACTTCTTCCCAAACCTTAAATTTAGCATCACAAAAGCAAAATACCTGCAAGTACCATGAAGGGACCGGAAATTAGAAAGTACAGCAGACTTGCAATGACACAGTCCGGCCCTGCTGTCCCTTGTCAGTGGGCCTCGGGAAGTCAGACTCTTCGGCTACTCAAGAAAACCCACTAATCTGTTTGTATGGGAACTTACTCATTTCTTTCAAGTCTTAAATTAGCAGCGAGGTCTTGATCTGTTTTTCTCTGTTTTATATCTGTGGAGCCTTTCCTGGCCATTCTCAGTCATCCAGGCCTGAAGGTCAATGCGACAGCCTTAGGATATGGCTCTGCTTAGTACGTGAAGTGGCAGGAGTTACCCCAGCCAACTCCGCAGTGCTCAGGGAACCATATGGTGGGAGAGACCACTGGGGTCAACTGTATTCTAGGCAGCCACTTTCTCCCCCACACCTTCTCTCCAGGTCCATGATGTGTTAATTTTCAAAGCCAAATTCAACCAATCTGTACTCTTGATCCAGCCAGGAGGTCTCCTCCCGCCCACTCCATCCCCGGGATCTGATCCTTGTCCATCTGGGAATCACCAGTTCACCTCAGAGACCTCCCTTCCATATTTCCAACTCCTGTAACTGCCCACTGGACATGCCCTTGGGGCCTTAAAATAATCACAGCCACACTGTTCCTTCACCCTTGTTCCCAAATAGCTCTCATATCCTTTCCATTTCGTTGCCTCGCCTGCTTCTGCTTTTATTGAGGCACTGTATTTTTCCATGGCTTACTGCATAAGGTGCTGGCGGTTTTCTCATACCTAAGTCTATCCCCACTCCCTACCTCAAATTCATCCTTTGTTGCTTTGTGTTTTTTTTTACACTTTATTTTGTTGTTTCCCCCATCCTTTTGTTGTTAAAACTGTCACTGTAGAACCACAGAGATACTGGGGTGAAGCGCTTGTCTGATTCCTGGGTACAGAGCCAGGAATAAGCTCTGAGCACAGCCAGGTGTGACTCAAAAACAAACAACAAAATTGTCATCATGGTTTCAGTGGCAGGGTGAGGGGGTTACACACATTTGGCTGCAATGCACTGGGAGTCACTTTTTGTGGCATGAGGGATGACCATCTGGAAATACTGGGGACCACACTGGTGATAAAAGGTGGTACCAAGGATCTAACGTATAGCCTCACACATGTAAGGCAGGTACTATCACTGAACCATATCTGTGGGTCCCTCATATTCATTCTTTATGCAAAGTTAAAGTGAAATTCAAAAATACACTGCTTCAGGGATGGATTGATAGTTACAGCAGGTAGGGCATTTGCCTTGCATGCAGCCAACACGGGTTCAATCCCCAGCATTCCAAATGGTCCCCAGAGCACTGTCAGGAATAATTCCTGAGTGCAGAGCCAGAACTAACCTCTGAGCATCACCAGGTCTCGGACATAAAGTCAAAAAAAAAAAAATACATCTTAAAGTCTTCTGATGATTATACTGAGCCTTTAGGATTAACTTTGGATCCAGGGGTTGGAGTGAAAGCATGGTGGGTAGGGTATTTGCCTTGGATGCAGCCAACCCAGGTTGGATCCCCAGCATCCCATATGGTCTATCTGAGCACTGCCAGGAGTAACTGTAATTCCTGAATGCAAAGCCAGGAGTAATCCTGAGCATCACTGGGTGTGACTCAAAAAAGGCAAAAAAAAGAAAAAAAAAAAGGATCCTAAGTGTGTGAGTCTGAATTCTGGCTCTACCATTTTTCCAAGACTCGATACCATACCTCTCAGAGCCAAGCCCTGACCCCAAACCTCCCCTCTTCCTCCATCCACTAGGGCCTGTCTCATCCCCATTTTAACTTGCTGAAGAGCAGGTAACAATTCCACAAAGCTTCTACTACCACAGGCAGGGTGCCAATATTTTTTTCCTTGCACCCTCAATGTAGAGCAGAAAAAAATGGAAAAAAAAAAAAGGTAAAGGTAAAGGACCTCCCGTTGATCGTCGATTTGCTCGAGCAGGCCCAGTAACGTCTCCATTGGAGACTTTGTTGTTACTGTGTCTGGCATATCGAATACTCTCGGTAGCTTGCCGGGCTCTCCGAGAGGGGCGGAGGAATCGAACTCTGGTGCATTGGCCAGGAAAAAAAAGTGATCTTTAATCCCCAGATCAACCTAGAGAGGCGGCATTACTATGATCTACCATTTATGAATGAGGGAATTGAGGGTCAACATAGCCGAGTTCAAAGGGGAGAGAGCACAGCAAGAGGCTGGCTCCAGAGATGCCCATGGTGGGAAATAGGCTTGGGCTCATGTCCTTAAAACGCTCTTTCCTTTTGCTAAATGAAGGAAAGATACAAAGGACTTTTTGTTTGTTTTTTCAAAAGAGTAGAAAAGAGCAGGAAAGTTTAGAGTTAGCTTTGTTTTAGTATTTGGCGGGTAGGGGAGGACTTTTTATAGTTCGTTTGGGGATATCAGACAGTGCTTAGGGACTAATCCCGGTACTATGCTTAGAAATGCCCCGTCCCCACTTCCAGCATGCTCAGAGGACCAAACAATGGTTGGAAATGAACCTGGCCCTCAACATTCAAAGTGAGTACTCAACTCATTGAGCCATCTCTCTGGCCCCCAGATAATTATCATCTTCTGCTCTTTCTATGAAGAATTATAAAATACAGAGTAAAGGTGCCCAGTGAGTATCAGTTTTTTTTCTAAGTATCCTTATAAATGTATGTACATTCAGTCTGCTTTATACAATCTACAAAATCATCTACCTCATAAATGCTTATGTAATTTACTCTGCACCAAGCAGTGCTTTAAATTCATTGTTTTCTCTGCATTAAGGTGGATGCTATTAATTCCCATTCACCAGAGAAAGAAACTGAGACCAGAAAGGCAAATGAACTTTCCCAGCTAGGTAAGAGGGAAAGGTAAGATTTAAGTTCATGGGTAAAAGAACAAACTATACCAAGCCTGTATTCATTTAAATCCCACATCTGCCATTTTCATATAATTCCTGGTGCCGGGAGATAGATCAAAGAGCTGGAACACATTCTCTGTGTGAGCCCTAGGTTTGATCCCCGGCACCCCACAGTGACCCAAGCACGACCAGGAGACCAGGAGTCACCTCCAAGTACGGAGTTGGAAGTACCACCCACGCAGTTACCAGATATAGCCCAAACAAAGAATGCCCGGCACCAAGAAACAGACCAAATGAACCATTTAGATGACTGAAAGTCCCTCTGTCCAGTGCTCCCAAATCACTCTGTGGACAAGTCAATTACATCATCTCTCTTTCTATCCCCCCCATACACACACGCGCGCATGCACATACATTCACACACACACAGACACACACCACACACACAGCATTTCTCAATAACACCCCTGCCCCCTCCACAGGCTGCTAGAAGGATTTTTCTAAACTAAAGATCAGAGCACATAAATCTTCAAAGGCTGCTGGGATCTTGAGGAGGGAGTTCAAACTCATCCTTAATATCAAGCAAGAACACCTGGGTCTACTCTCTGGCCACCAGTAGCCTATCCACTTCAAAGCTCTCTGCCTTGGTCCAACACCCATCACCTGGTATCTGGTCCCCAACCTCACAGCCTCACAGTATACTCTCCATTTTCCTTCCTGAGACCTGTTCCCTCTGTTCTCTTTGACAATCCCAGTTTTGTCTTCAAAACTGCCCTCATACATACCAAAATACTTTCCCTTAATACACACACACAGACCACACACACACACACACACACACAGAGGTACATCTAAGGCTAATCAGGAGCCTCTCCTTTGCACTTACACCCCATTTCTCTCCAACACACACAAACACACACATACACACACACTCTCACACACATAAACAAACATATACACACACTCACACACTCTCTTACGCACACACTCTTTCTCTCTCACACACACATACACACACACACACACACTAAGACTAAACAGGAACCTCTCCGTTGCACTTACACCCCATTTCTTTCCAAGAACCTAATACACAGTGACACCAGAGACAGTTCCACAGCAGATCTGGTGGACGCAGGACTAAATGAATTCTAAATAAATTTTTCCTTCAGCAAAAATGTTCCATGAATTTTACCTGCTCGAACAAGAAATCGAGGAGCCCAAACACCACCCCAGTCTCCCGTGAGGCTCCCGAATCCTGAGGTGAGAAAACTTGACCGAGCCATTGTTTCTCTATGGCAGCCCAGACTCCGACACCTCTTGTAATTTCCAAAGGATGTAGAAGCGTGTTCATGAAACCCTGTGCTTTGTGCCAAATCATAAACCCTCAGCATATTTACAACAAAACCTCTCAGGGAGCCAAGTGTCTATTGCTGTAGCAATGTGCCACAGTGACTATTTATTTCCTGGGGTGAAAAAAGTTTCATGTGACTTTTTAAAAGATATAATAAAATAAACACAGTGGTTTATATAGCCCCTAAGCTATTATTTGGAAGCTAGAACAAAGGTTTTTATGTTTAGCAAATATCTTCATCCAGCTCCTGGAAGCCATCCTAGAAGGATTTTTTTAGTGCTTTCTGCTCAAAACTACTGTAACTAATTCCATACTTGATCAACATGAAAAAAATGATAAAGTAATGAGATCCCCAGGCAACGTAAGTTCAGGAAGTGTTCAATTTGACTTATTAAAATTAATTCTCCCACTGTTCCTTCATGCAATTCATTTCTCTGCATTTCAGGTCTCCGTACAAGGTGTAACACAGCGGGACAAAGCTGGAAAGAGTGGGAGAGGGTCTCAGAACATCCATCTCTCACATGAACACACTGACATGTGAGAGCTCAGAATGAGCCCCAGGAACTTCTTAAGAACAGGCTTTCCACCTGAGCAAACTGGAAATGTCCAACTGTGGGTATCCTTCCATTGCCAAGCAAACTAAGGCTTTCTTTTTTGGGGGGGAAGGGGTCACACTCGAGGATGCTCAGGGGTTACTCCTGGCACAGCACTCAGGAATCACTCCTGGCAGTGCTTGGGGTACCATATGGAATGTTGGGAATCGAACCCAGGTCAGCTGTGTGCAAAGTAAATACCCTACCTGCTGTACTATTGCTCCAGCCCAAAATATGGCTTTCTTTACCTAATTATCACCAGCAGGTTCATCATACCCATGAATTTCCTACGAATGTGGCTTAGTGAGAAAAAATTCAAATAATACCAACCTTGATCAATTTAGCTGCTTCTGAAGAAGTCCAACATGGCCAGTGCAAACAAGGTTTGAAAGGAACTCTAACTGTGTGTTACATAAACTCAGAAACAAAAGGTTAAAAATATATATATGGTGAATCTAAAGGGAAGAAGTTGTCCAGTTCGCTTATTTGAAGTCACAGATCAGTAATATACCAGACTAAATAAAATTTTGATTCAGAAAATAGTAGATGCAAAGAGATCGACACATGTAACAATGAATTTAACGTGGCAGAGGAGTTAGTCTACAAAGTATAGCCAAGGGACCTTAAAACTCCTCAGATTCTTCAAAGGGTCCACAAGGTCAAGACTCTTTGTATAAACTAAGAAGCTATTTTCCTGTTTTCCTCTGATTCTCTCACAAAAATAAAATGGAGTTTTCCAGAGGGTATAAGAAAATGAGACTAGGGGCCGGAGCCATGTGCCTCACCAACTTGGTTTAATCACCGGCATCCCATATGATGCCCCAGCACCGCCAGAGGTAATACCTGAGCACAGAGCCAGGAGCAACCCCTGAGCATCGACGGGTGTGACTCAAAAAGCAAAAAACAAAAACTAAACAACAACAAAAAAGAAATGTGACTATAAGACCAAATGTAGAACCAGGTTTAAGGATCCCCACTTCCTTACAAACCACACAAAAATTATATTCATAAAATATTGTATCATCATTTTTTGTTTGGGGTTAATTTTTTTGTTTTAAAACTATACTCAGCTGTGCTCAGTTCTTACTTATAGCTCTGCACTCACTGATCATATCTGGTTTAGGGTCCATATGTAGTGCCAGGAATCAAATCCAGGTCAACCATATGCATGTCAGGTACCTTTTCACTGTAATATCTCTCTGACCCTTTAGTTATCAGTTTTTATTTTTAAAAGTCATTTTTCATAAAAGTGGGAGATTTTTTCAACATTTAAGATTACTATTATTATTGATCAATTCTCATTATGCAATTTTCAATTTCTCTGTTTAAATATCTAATATAAATATTAGCTGACAGAAACTACATTAACAAAATCATTTAGGGGTTTGGGGGGACTGCTCAATTTTTAAGCATGTAATGATCTTGAGATCAAAACATCTGTTATATTACAGTATTAAAATCTCAATTTCTTTTTCCCCCCAATGATTTTTACTGTGGAAGATACACAGGACATGAAATTCATCATCTTAATTATTGTAAGTGGTATTAAATACATTCATGAAGTCGTGCATCCATCACCACCAGCCTTCTGCAGAACTCAATTTGTAAAACAGAAACTCTATCCAGTTCTGTCCAATCAAGTAAGCTGCCTGATATAGAAACAGTTTCTTTAAAGAGATCTCTGGGTTTGACTATGAAGAGCAGGACCTTATTCCTAAGAGATCAACTTCCATCTTCTCCCTTCTGCATCAGAAAGTCATCAAGTTCTCATACTCAAAACTAACTTCCAGACCTCACAACCAAAATATGCATTTGTAAGACAATGCAACTCACCCAAATGTCTAAGAAAATTATGAAAAAGGAATTATTTCTAAGTTATTGATACTAAATTACAATTGAAGGGTTGCCCAATAACACCTGTTTACCTGCTCTTCACTGTTGATGTGAATGGTACAAATTATTAACCAAAAATGAAAAAAATAAATCAACAAGGAGTAAATGCATTCAAGTTATTGCATAACTGTGTACCGTGCACCCATTGCTTCAACACTGCAGAGAAAGAGCCACTAGATAAGAGGGGAAAGGGCGCTACAGCTTCCACACTTCGGGGGGGTGTGGTGGGGATAAGGGTAGGCACACTCATCTTTGTTCAGGGCTTATGCCTGGCACTGAGCTCAGAGATCACTCCTGGTAGGGTTCAGGGGACCATATGTGGTGCCAAGGATTAAATGCACATCAGCTCCATGCAGAGCAAATGCCCTACCTTCTGTAGTCTCTCCAGCCCCAGCATGCACATTTTAAGTCTGCAGGGTACCAGCAGAAAGAAATTCAGTGCTCGTCCCCCAAAATGATGCATGGCTCTGATTTTTTGATTTCTAACTCGAGGCCCAGGGAAACTGCTAGAAGGTAAAGTTCTCAAGCAACTCATGGACTTCTAGGAGATTCCGACTGGTGTATCTCTAGAGCCCTCACTAGATGATTTGTAGTTTTAAGGTGAAAGGAGAAGTTAAGGTGTAAAAATGCCTTGCTAAGCAAACATATTTAAGCAAGAATAATGACAGTGAAAAAGAAGACAGAGTGGGATGAGGGGATGCTTCCCCATAAAGGCACTTTTTGGTTTTACTTTTATCCCCAAAGAGACAGCTTTATGAAGGAGACTCAACCCTGAAATGGCCTTAGATCTAAGTCTTGGGCATGCGATGTCCAGTCCCCAAAGGGGACGTTTGATTCAGGGGGCCTCATGAGAGCATGGTCCTTAAGAAAACTAAATCTTAAGAACCCACAAGAAAAATATTGCTCAACAAGTATGATGTATTGATCTTAGAGACAAGAAAGCTGAAATACTCTTGCCTGGACTCAGACATCCCCATTCTCAATCCAAATCAGCAATCCAAGCCTGGACTCAGACATCCCCATTCTCAATCCAAATCCTGAACCACAAAGTTCATCCCTCTTTTTGGTCAACTAAATCCTTTACCTTAAATGCTTTTCGGTTCATCTTGGCATTCCTTTTAGGTTCATCTTAGCATGTCAATCAGGATTTAGGAAGGTCAAACTCATTACAGAAGAATGACATATAAGCATGTCCCCCAACTCAGTCTGCTGGCATTCTTTTGCTACTACACTTATTTAACAGGGCAGAAGTCAGCACTCATGGCAGAAGTCTTGAAGAGGCAGCAGTCTTGAAGAGAAGTCTTGAAGATGAGGCCCAGCTGATCAATGAAGTAACTTTTAACTTTATGGTCTGATTTGCATTCTTATTCCTGATTGCTATGAACAGGCCACAGGGTACTCTGCCACTTCAAAGTTCCATTGGGCTTTCTATGATGCTCACTTACAGCCTTTGGGCCAATATATTTTGTTCAACATGAGTTCCCAATGACAACAGACAAAGTTTTACAAAACATTCATGGGTTCAGAGGCAGTCTCCTCAGAGAGGAAGATCAGTAAAGGGTCCCACTGAACCACAGATAGCTTAGAGCAAGCCTGGTGCTCTGCATCAGCCCTGTCCCTCGTGTCAGAGCAGCTGGGCATCTCCTCGCCACCAGACTTATTATAGTGTTTATGCTCATGCAAAAGCAGCTTATTGGTGATTATCATTGATCAAATGCTCCAAAACTTTTTATTTTGACTTCTCGTTTGCACAAATTTTCACTAATCATTTTCACAAATTTTCTCACTTCAAAGAGTTTTCCTAACCCAATTTATTAAAATGGTCCAAATGAACAAACAAAAATGATGCTAAGAATATTCACAGAAAGATGTCTTTTTTTCAATGAAAGAGGGGGTCCTAGGGGTGGGGGGACCAGGAGACAGGGAAGGACAAGCAAGAGGCTCAAATTTGCCCAGCATCCAGAGATAGGACTCAATTTTTAATATTCTAGAAGTACTTGTACAGAGATGTGTGTTTGTGTGTGTGTGTGTGTGTGTGTGTGTGTGTGTATGTGCTGACTTATTAAGGCTCCAGACTCAGCCTCCTGACTTCATCCAAGCCCTTTCATCCAGGGACACACAAACATTTCCTCATCCCATTCTGCCTGTGTCCTTCCATAACCAGATGTATATGTGCTGTCTTCACTTTCCTTGCCTCTCATTCTTTTTGACCCTAGTCTGACTGTTCTTGACTTCAATTTTCTCCTCTGCGGCACACCTCATAAATAGGCCCCCAACTGTGATGCTTGAACATCTCTTACCTGGTCTCAAATTGAGTCTTCAAAGCTTTCACAGTGTCTTCTCTGCCTGCCAGAGAGATAGTATAGGGGAAGGCACTTGCCTTACACGTGTATACCCCTAGTTTGGTCCCTGACAATGCAGATGGCCCTCTGAGCAAAGCCAGGAGTGATCCCTGAGCACAGAGCCAGGAGTAAGCCCTACAGAGCTGGATGTGGCACAGACCCCTCTCTACCCCACCCTGCCCCAAATAAACTAGTGCCTTCTCTCCCATGACATTCATCTATCTGTCTGTCTGCCACCCCCTCCTTCTCATCAATGCTTCGTTGATCACTGTGTACCCAAGACCCAACATAGTACATAACACTGAATTACAACTAAGTACTTAAATACTTGTTGAATGAATGCTTGAACATACTTGTCTATGTATAGAAGATGAATATATATGTAATGGTTCTGTAAGTTAATCATTTCATGAACACTGATAAGTATCTACCAGTTGTGAATTGAGCTCATTGGACTCTTAGGATGACCAGCAGGACACTTCATGCTTGGGGATTTTAGCAAGCACATTAAAACGAAGTGCTATCAACCTTAAATGCTTATCCGTAACTTTACTGGTTAAAAGTACATCTTGGACTTTTCCTGAACAGTTACACAATTTAAAACAAAGTTAGAGGGTCTCACTTCAATCAATTGCATTGCAAGATTCTGCAGGATTTCAGAGAGAATGAGACCCCTTTTCCACAAGGGAAAATTATGCAACCTAGTCTAATAACTAATTAGAGTTGAAAAGGAGGTGCACGCATGTGTGTGTATGTGTGTTTGTGTGTGTATGTGTGTTTGTGTGTGTGCCCCAAGCTCTCAAAGGTTATCTAGAGTTGTGTTTTTCAACCTTTTTTGATGACCATGGCTCCTTCCCATCTTGTTTTCTTCCTGTGCCCTTTTCCATTTTACAGGTTGACCCCTACTTTCACATTGTGACCCACCCATTTACTTGCTCTTCTCCTCTGGTTCTTTTTGAATATCCTAGAGACCCAGAGTGGGACATATGGCACCAGGCTGAAAAACACTGATCTAGAAATGATAGAAACGATAAAGGAAACTGGGGGTGGAAATCCTTCTAAGTCATTATGCATAATTATGTATTATACATAATTATACATTATACATAATTGCACATTATACATAATAACTTAGAAGGAGATTTGTGTGTGCGCGTGCGCACGCACGCACGCGCACACACTCATTTGTTTCGGGGCCATACCTGGCAGTGCTCAGAGCTCACCCAGGTTCTGCACTCAGAGCTCACTCCTGGATAATCCCTGAGGATATGCAGTGCCAGGGTCAGATGCATGCAAGGCAAGCGCCTGATCCCCTGTACCAGCTCTCAGGCCCCATCGTCTTCTATATTCAGTTGCACATTCAGTTGTTATTGTAGTCATCATCATAGGGAATTGTCTCTATGCTTTAATTACCAAGTCCCTGGAAGCACAAATTAATCAACAGCAAAAAAAAAAAAAAGGCTTTCTTCTCATCCCCACCCCTGCTATGCACACTAATACAAGGACTAGTAACCAAAAGCAACTTCAGGATGAAATTAAATTCAGCCACTTCCAAAGATGCTCTGCAATTCTTTTTCCTCTTTGTGAGGTAAAAATATGAGAGACTTGGGGGCTGGCTGGAGCTATAGTATAGATGATATGGTATTTGCTTTTGCATTTGCCATGCACATGACTGACCTGAGTTTGATCCCTGGTACCCAGAATGGTCCCTGAGTCACCCAAGGAGCCCTGAGAGCATAACCGGGTGAGAAAGAAAGAAGGAAGGAAGGAAGGGAGGGAGGGAGGGAGGGAGGGAGGGAGGGAGGAAGGAAGGAAGGAAGGAAGGAAGGAAGGAAGGAAGGAAGGAAGGAAAAAAAGACAGACGAACTATAGTAGAGGGGAGGTAGAGAAGGAAGGAGGGAGGGAGGAAGAAAGGAAGGGAAGAAAAAGAAAGGAGGAAGGAGAAAGAAAGAGAGAGAGAGAGAAAGACAGAAAGAAAGAAAGAAAGAAAGAAAGAAAGAAAGAAAGAAAGAAAGAAAGAAAGAAAGAAGGAAGGAAGGAAGGAAGGAAGACAGACTGACATGGTGGGGGGGAGGTAGAGAAGGAAGGAAGGAGGAAGGAAGAAAGGAAGGGAAGAAAAAGAAGGAGGAAGGAAGGAAGGAAGGAGGAAGGAAGGAGGAAGGAAGGAAGGAAGGAAGGAAGGAAGGAAGGAAGGAAGGAAGGAAGGAAGGAAGGAAGGAAGGGGAAGGGAAGGAATGGAGGGAGGAAGATAAGGAGGGAGGAAGGAAGAAAGGAGGGAGGGAGGGAGGGAGGGAGGGAGGGAGGGAGGGAGGGAGGGAGGGAGGGAGGAAGGGAGGGAGGGAGGGAGGGAAGGAAACTTAAAGTCAGAAGGTTGCTATCTGTGGTAAAGCTCAAGGCTCTCTATTTCGAAGAAGCTCTTTTCTTTACCTACAACATGGCTTCTAGCCCTCACCCTGCCCAGTGCTTTTCACACGCAGTTACTATGAGAACTGAAATGAGATAATCCCATGAATATTTTGGCAGTCGCAACAGTCTATACAAAATGCATCATAATCATTTTGATGTTTATGAAACATCAAACAATTTGTGTCTCGTGTTGTCCTATTTTGTGCTTGCCATTCTTAAGACTCAGGTCCAGTGGAAGTTGGAGTTTGTGAAAACGTCTTGTATTCTGCCTGCACCATCAGGTATACCGCACCCACACAATAGTTCTTGGTGGGCTGGTTACTGTTGGTTTTTGTGGTATTTTGTTTTTAATGAATTATTCACAGTATAATGTTCTGCTATTTTGCTGGGCTCCCATTGATAATAAACAGAGTGTCTAGAAATAACCATAATGTTTACCTAGCCTGTGATCTTTCTGAACTTTGTCCCAACCATCTGAGCAGAATTCCATTGCAGAGAAGACTATTTTGGCAAAAGCAAAAGGAACATTTTTCTAGCACAGTCTTAAAAGAATCCTTTTAAGAATGACATAGAGGATCAAAGTCCCTTCATAATAAAGACACCCTACATGTTTGAACACATTGGTTCAGCAAAATCTGTCTAAGTCCTTCAAAGTGCTGAGGACTGCCTCAGGACCACTGGACTAGAGGGACAGTCAAGAAGGACACAGTCTCCTAAGAAGCTCTAGTCCGACTGCTAAGAACAGCAGCCAGAGTCCCACTGACCTAACTTTGTCTAAGTCACTCACTTGGTCTCGTTTTCCTCATTCAAAACTAGGATAATAAAAGTTCACCTCCTACTTGTCATCAGAATGTTAAAACGCATGCTAGAACAGCTTTTAACCCTGTGTCTAGGACAAGATGACAACAACTTAGCTAAACAGATTGGGACTCAGAGAATCAAAGAGACAAGACAATCAAAAGACAAGAAAGAAAAAAGGGTCGGAAAGCATGACACCCCCCACCCCACCCCCAGCCAAGTCCTAGTCTGTTCTCTACTTCAGGTGTCTCGACAAGTGACAGAGATGACAGGTGACAGAGAATCCACCTTTTGACACCTGAGGAGCCAGGCAATAAACTCAGCCACCTTCTCTTCTGCCTCCACCTCTCCTGCAGAGTTTCACTCACCTGTGAGTGAGATCTCAGCCCCAGTCCCGTCCTTGTGGTCTCCCATCCCACTTGGCACCGACCTGGAGGAACTCCATCTACTGCTGGCTTCCTCAGACATACAGAGAGGATGAGAGCCTCATTCCTCTTGGGGTTGTTTCTGAAGATTAAATGAGATAATGCCTGGAAAAGTGCCGAGCAGAGTAGCTGGCAGATGGTACACAGCCAATAAATCCCATATTTTTTTAAAGAAAGAAGAAAAGGAAAAAAAGCAGGAGCAAGAGGAAAACCCTCAGGTACCCGCTCCCTGGAAGATGACATACATCCCAACCCCAAATGCCAGACCAACGGCAGATTAGCATCTCTGGGAGAACAGAGGGTTTGGGGAATCTACCAAGGAACGCAGAGAAGGGCAGAGCTAACTGAAGACAGAGGAGGTGTGTGGAGGCTCCACTCTTCCCTGTCTGGAAAGAAAAAAAATAATAAACAAAACAATAAGGCAGGAAAAATACTTAGCTGATGCTTTGCTGCCAAGCTCAAGCTTCAAAGCCTTGGACTGGTACTATTTTAATATTGCCGAACACAGCAAAGACTACTTCCAACCTCCCAATCTGCTCATACATGTGACTGGCAAAAAAGCTCAGCTTTGCAGCATTCAGTAATGGCTTTTCGTTTTGGGCAGCTTTTCCAGGTAATACTGGCTCCGACACAAGATTGAATTACAATAGTTATCCACTGTCTCCTTAGAATATTCGCAATAGGCTTGAGTCCTAAAGCACTTCGGCATCACCTTTTCCCCCCTAGCCCAATATTGACAATTCTTAGTTCTGCAATGAGACAAACGGTATTAGAACAAGAGAAAGGAGAGGTGGTGTGGGGGTGGAAGGCATGGAGAATGGTGGAACTGGCATAGAAACTTCATCTGCAGAGCCCAGAACCTGTCCCTAGTGGGCAGGGAGAGCTGCCTACAAATACACATTCAATGACTCCGGTTTACTACCCGCGACACCAACACATGGCACTAAACTCAGCCCCAGAATCCAGATTAAAGCGGCTGTCCTTTAATCTAGGGAACACAGAGCATCTGTCTTTTAGCAGGGAACTTCCCGATTTACCTGGGGAGGCATTTGCAAGCAATCTAAAAAGGGAGCAGCTGGGGCCTCACTCACATACACAGTTCTAGGAGCGAATCCATGCCAGCCACTTAAATACATACATGAAAAAGGCCCAGGAAAGGTTTCTGATCTGCGTTTCTTCTGCTGCCCCGCTCTTCCGGGGGTTAAGATGAAATACAAAAACCAAGAATCGGGGCACCTTAAGAATTCTCTCCACCAGGGCCAGAAGCAATGCCCCTCACCCCTTATGTCTCAACGTCCAAAAAAGGTTCCCCCAAAGAGACTACTCCGGGTTATTCAGCCAATAGATCTAGTTATTTGTTGGCCTCCCAGGGTGCCGAGGACGGCCAGAATCTCTCAAAAGAGGCTAGGAAAGAAGAGAAAAGGGGTGGGGGGGGGGGCAGGAGGGGGTAGAATCAAGGTAGGAGCCCTGCAATGCGAAAGAAGCCCGGCCTGGCTTGCCGCAGCCCCCACGGGCCGAGGCTCCTTCTGCCGAGGTCCAGAAGACACTGCAGGGTGGGGGTGGGAGGAGGGGGGTCCCCCAAATTTGGAAGTTCCTCATCGCGGGGCACCCACTCCCAACTGATCCCAAGGCTGCGGCGCAGCTAGTTAGCGGCCCCGCCAGCCCCCACCCCGAGCGCGCCGGCGACGTCTGGGCGCATCGTGGCCCCGGGGCCACCGGCGCTGCGCGCGCTTGTCCCGCGGCTGTCGCGGGGCGCCGGGCACCGGGGCAGGGCCGAGGGGAGGGGAGGCAGGGCTGGGAAGAAGGCGGAGCGGGCGGCCCGGGAAGCACTTACATTCGCCAGGAAAGCGCCTCCTCTCGAGGAAGAGAAGGCAGGTTTCCCGGCCGCGGAAACGCCCCAGGGATGCCCCGTGGGCCAAGTGCCGCCTTTTCCCGGTCTCATCCTCTCCACGGCATCACCCACGGCCCCCAGCGCCGAGAGCCAGTCCCGGACCCCCTTTCCCCCCACCCCGCTCGGTTTTGCCGAGGGACCCAAGACCCGGGTTTGGCGCAACAGGCGGGTCCTCGGGGGGCAGCGGCGACGGCGGCAGCGGCGGCTGGACGCCCGGTCCCCTGCCACGCGGATGCGCGTCTGCGGGGCCGTGTGCCCTGGACCACCGCGGGGTGGTCCGGCTGCCTAACACGGGCTGGGCAAAGTTGCGGGCTCGCTCGGAGCGTCTCGGGGAGGTGGAGGCAGCGGCGGGTACCTGCAGGAGTCCCGGCGCCGCCGCCCGCCCGCCCGCGCCGCAGGGATGAGGCCACGGCGGCGCCGAGAGCCGGGGGTGGCCCGCGTGGGTCCGTCCGTGGATCGGGCTGGAGGGAGCGCGGCGGCCCCGAGCCGCGGGTGCGGCGGGGCGGGCCGGGGCGGAGCCGTGCACACGGCCGCCGCCCCATTGGTCCCGGCTCGGCCCGCCGCCCGCGTTCGGACCCGCAGCCCGCGCTCTCTCCGAGCCGAGGGCGCGGCGCCCTGGCGGTGGTTGGCGGCGGCGTGTCGCGGGTGGCCCCGGGGGTCAGGCCAAGCGAACGGGGTTGGGGGGGACAGATTGATTGGCAGATACAGCCCCGCGGGGCGCGCACACACCCAAGGGCACTGTCAATCCGGGAGTCAGAGCGCGCCCCTCCCCAACACCTGGCGCCCCCCCACCCCGTGACTCCTATCGCTGGACCCCGCGCGGGATGCACGACCTCCGCCGCGACCCCGGCAAGGGAGCGCCCGCAAACCGATCGGGGTTTTCCTAGGAAGTCGCGGGGTCCCAACTTGTTTGGAAACAAAGTGCGAAGGAGTGAAAAAATAAATAAATAAACCTCCTCCGGGTTCTGCCTGGGCACCGCCAGCCCCGCGCCTGCAGTCAGTCGCACGCGCCCCACGGGAACCAACTGTTTTGGACACGCTCGGATGCGTGACTTACCGAGTCAGAAGAGCTGTCGTCGGAATAGGCACCCGGCGGAAGCGGGGGGCGAGTGGGATCTCCTTCCCCAGGAGTTGGGGGTGGGATGGGGATGGAAGAGCGCGAGGTGAGAGGGGGAGGCCCGGGGACCTCGGGGCGCGCGCGCGTGTCCAGAAGGCGCGCCGGCCCCTCTGCAGTGAGCGGAACGTTCAGTGAACCGCCTGGAGGAAATGGGACGCTTGGGGACCCACCCCCGCGCTCCCCCGCCCGCCCCCAAACTGCAGATTTTTTAAGTTGTGCAGACTTGCAGTAATTCCTCGGAGCCAGCTGCTCCAAGCTGTAGGCGCCCGGGGTTCCCGGGTGCCCGCCCGCCTGCCCGCCCACCCGGCGTGCTGAGATACACCAGCTGCCCCCCAATCTCAGCCCCGCTGACCTTTGGCCTCAGAAGAGATGCTGCCGGACCACACTGGAGTTAAGTTGCAGGCCCGGGGCCTGGAGAGGGGCAAAAAAAGGACAAAAGGACGTAAGGAAAGGGTGAAGAACACTTGACTTCACCCCGAGGGTAGACGGGTAGCAAGGGAGCAGGGGGTTCTAACGGTTTCATAAGTACCCCCACCACCACCACCACTGGCGGGAGTCAGGAAAAAAAAAGGAACAAAAGGTAAAGTACGAAGCAGGCATCTAAGAGGTGGTGGGACTTGAAAGGGAGGTTTGACCAAAGCAGAGGGTTTCAACAAGGAAAATTGGCCAAGGAGACGCCAACACTCACAGCAATCTCGGCTTCTTCCCTGGGGCTGGTGGAGCAAAGCGGTCCAGTGGCAGCGAGTAGATGTTTGAAAGGCCTCCTAAGAATCCCAGAAGCCTGCCCACCCCCACTCCTGCACATGAAGATCACCCCAACTCTTCTTCAGCCTGAGATCTAAGATTATTCTGAAGATGGGTTTACATTTCAGCAACACCTCGGGCAAATGTTCAGATTTCTCCCAGCAGTTCGCTGTTGGATCATTTTTAAATCACTGGAAAGCTGGAAAGTCCTGTCCGGTCTCTCAGCACTGCAGAGGGCATATCTGCAGTGCAGAGTGTCAAAGAGTGAGTTGTTCTTCCCTGGTCTGGACGGCACATGTAGAGACACAAATAGGTGGGCTGGGTGTGGAGTCGGAAAAGGCCCCTCCCTTGGCACCGGTGAAGCTGGGCACGAAAGGGATAGGTCTTCAAGCTGGACATATGGCAAGGTGTGGGGAGATGCAAATGTGGCAGTTGCACATCCAGTCAGAAGCGCTGAGGTTCTCATCCTACTGGGCCCCACAGGCCCTTTCATCCCTTGGCTTTGCGTCACTAAGCAGAGCTTCTCCCTCACATGGTGATCATGTGAAGCAAATGGAAGAATTAGCAGGAAAGTGTGCCCATTTCCTTGAAAGACACCCTTGGCATGCTACAGGGCCTGAACCAAGCAGAGTGAACATGCCCTGCATGCACACATTCATGCGTGCACACACACACACACAGGATTGCCCTGAGTACATGGCACCCCTCGAGCTCCTTCACCACTGACATGGTCTCATCCATCTGCCTCCTTCCTCCCATGTGCCCTCCTCTTGCCCCGTTGAATGATCTGTCGCTCCCATCACCCTGTCTTTAACCATGCCCATAGGGCAGCATCTGTCTACAGCAGGGGTCCCTCTTCTGAAATCTCACAGAGACTCTCCAGAGTGAGAGGAGACAGCACAGTTCGCCCTGTGGGCCCCATGGCCTTTCCCTCCACTCCCAAAGATTTTATAAGCAAGTAAATAGTTTATGCATGAGCTGGAGAGATAGCACAGTGGGTAGGGTGTTTGCCTTGCAACCGGCCAACATGGCCGACACAAGTTCGATTCCTCTGCCCCTCTCAGAGAGCCCAGCAAGCTACCGAGAGTATCTTGCCCACACGGCAAAGCCTGGCAACCTACCCCTGACGTACTAGATATGCCAAACACAGTAACAATTGTCACAATGGAGACCTTACTAGGCCCGCTCAAGCAAATCAATGAACAACAGGAGGTCAGTGACCGTGAAAGTTTAAACACAGTACTTTTTTTCCTTTTTTTTTAATTGAATTACCATGAGATACAATTAAAAAACTTTGATGTTTGAGTTTCAGTCATACAATGATAGAACACCCATCCCTCCACCAGTGCACATTCTCCACCACCACTGACCCCAGTATACCCCCTCCCGTCCCGCTTTCCAACCCTCCCCCTGCCTCTATGGTAGACAATTTCTCCCATATTCCCAAACATGCTCTTGCTTGGTCTTTCCATTTCACCAAAGCAAAAGTGACAGAAAACCAGCTGGGGGTCACCCCTGGAAATAAGGGGACTTTTCATGCACTTTTTACATCGGACAGATGTACATGTAGAAATGAAGGTGCTTTCCTAAGAAGCTGGTATTGGTGAAAATAATAATGGTTAGTACTTATCCAGTGGGTGCTTCATATTTCCAGGCCAGGGGCACTTCAGTGGGTCTGAGCAAGTCCCCAAACTCACCAGGCTCTTTCTTATCTCCCTTCATCCACAATAGTGCTCCCCCCTGCAGGAAATACCCTTCCCAATCATCAAGGCCTTTACAAAGGGCCCTTCTCTTAGGACAACATGAAATTGATTACGTACCCTTAGCGAAGCCCCCCTCCTACCCTGGGCTGCTATCTCCTCTTCCAGTACCCTCAGCACCCTACGTCCCTATGTTCACAGAACCCACCATATTGGATTTTAATTGTTTATCTTCAACCATTAGCTCTTTGAAGACTGAATTTGCAGGACCTTTTATAGATTCTGCAATGTATGAAGTCAATTGCTGAATGTTCTATCTGTCATTGGGCTACTCAGCTCCATCTGCTCTTGATGGGAACCAATATTGGTTATTTATATGTGACCTTCCATCAGGTAAGAAGAAATCTCTTTGCTTAGAGGCCGGGCTAAAATCTAATGTATTACCTAGAATTCTTTTATTCCAGATTATTGCTGCAGTGATCACTCTTCTTTTATGAAATTAATTGTATATCTACTTTAATATATATATATCACTGTCACTTGTCCTCCCGTTGTTCATCAATTTGCTCGAGCGGGCCCAGTAACATCTCCATTGTGACACTTGTTACTGTGTTTGGCATATCGAATACGTCACGGGTAGCTTGCCAGACTTTGCCATGCGGGTGAGATACTCTCGGTAGCTTGCTGGGCTCTCTGAGAGAGATGGAGGAATCAAACCTGGGTCGGCCATGTTGGCTGCATGCAAGGCAAATGCCCTGTCTGCTGTGCTATCACTTCAGCCTACATAGATATAGATAGATATAGATATAGATATAGATATATTACTTTAAAGCTTTATGAGCTTTAAATCTAGACGTTGAATTCTAATTCACTTCTGCCTCCTGGTCTTCTGCTTTCTGATTGTCAGCTTGAGATTGAACTAGGGGATCTCCAAGGGCATTGCCAATTCTCAACACTCTAAACACTTTACAAATGTTTACCCTAAATGACATTGTTTATAAATTACTGTAGCACTGTAGCACTGTCCTCCCATTGTTCATTGGTTTGCTCAAGCAGGCCCAGTAACATATCCATTGTGAGATTTGTTGTTACTGTTTTTGCCTATCGAATAAACCACAGGTAGCTTGCCAGGCTCTGCTGTGGAAGCGGGATACTCTCAGTAGCTTGCCCAGCTCACCAAGAGGGGCAGAGGAATTAAATCCGGGTCGCCCAGGTCGGCCATGTGCAAGGAAAACATCCTACCCACTGTGCTATTGCTCCAGCCCAATAAACTATTTTTTTAAATTAATAAATTAAATTAATTATAAAAAATTGATTCATAATTTAAAAATAAGTTATTTTTTAAAAAGAAAGAAAATTCTATGACAGAATATTACCTAAATCTCCAGGACCAAGGACCCTGGAATCTCCCAAGGTCAATTCCAGAAAACACCTTGGTAATGTGAAAAGATTTTTGGCCAGTGCTTATGACCTGCAGTCCACCTGCCCAGACTCATAATACCCTTTAGCATAAGAAAGCTTTTGTCTGATAAATCCCAAAAACATCGAAAGGGATGGACTTCTACTTGTGATAAAAAAAAATAATCAGATCAAACCTTACTTTTTCCATAGCAGTTCAAACTTTTCACATCTTTCTACATTTCTCATTCCACACATCCTTCCCGCACCCTGACACATGCACTTTCCACTCTGCCATTCCTCCCCGACACTTTCCATCCATCTTTCATCTTAGTCACATGGGTTCTCTGGGCCTTTGTCCTACCCGAATCCTATTTATGAGATAACCCCTTTCTCACATAACTATTCAAACTGGCCAATCACATCCTGCTATGTGAACGACAAAGCAACCTCCCACTGCCCTATGAACCCCGCTGCTGAGCCCAGCCCCACAAGGCCCTGAGTGAGTATGTGATGCTCCCGTACTTTCCAAGGCTCTGAGTATATGTGACTGAGAAACTATCAGTCTCAGCTCTCAGTTTTGAGCATCAAATATTACACCATCTCAGACTATTTTTATGTACTTAGTCATTCCACTTGTTTAGGGGCCACAACTGCTGGTGCTAGCATGGGGTCAAGGAGGTAAAATGGGGAAAGGGATATTTCTACAAGTTTGGTGCTCAAGGGTCACTCTATTTTTTTTAATATAGGAGCACAGTTATTTACTCATCCATTGAATAAGCCGATTGAATTGGGCATGAACTCCATATTGCCTTTTAGGGCGTTCACCTTACAAGCGGCCAACATGGCCGACCCGAGTTCGATTCCTCCGCCCCTCTCGGAGAGCCCGGCAAGCTACCAAGAGTATTTCGCCCGCATGACAGAGCCTGGCAAGCTCCCCGTGATGTATTTGATATGCCAAACACAGTAACAACAAAGTCTCCAATGGAGACGTTACTGGGCCCGCTCGAGCAAATCGACGATCAACGGGAGGGCCTTTACCTTTACCTTTATCTTTGAGATAGACCATTACAAAGCTGTTCATAATTGGGTTTCAGTCATACAATGATCCAACACCCATCCTTTCACCAGTGCACATTTCCCACCATCAATGTCCCCTGTTTCCCCACCATCATCGCCCAACCCCACAACCCCTACCTCCAGTGTCTCTCTATGGGAGGCACTTTCCTTCTTGCTTTCTCTCTCTCCTTTTCCTTTTATGCATTATGGTTTGCAATACAGGTGCTAAGAGGTCATGGTGTTTGTTCAGGGCATTCGGTATTTTTATTGGGACAGTAAGGCTGGAATAACTTTTCAATCGGGTGGAAGCTTTGGGGTGTGGATGTGACTGCCGAGGCTTCCAGAAGTATAGGGAAGTAGGGAGAGCTAGCCCATGCTGACCCTGAGAAAGCCTGGAGATTTCAGTCACAAAACCCACATACCAAAATTTTCAGCAGATAATATCTTAGTGAGGTCTGTCCCGTTATTATGTTTGGCATATCGAATACGTCACGGGGAGCTTGCCAGGCTTTGCCTCATGCTATCACTCCTGGAGTGATAACACAGTGGGTAGGGTGTTTGCCTTGCACGCAGACAACATGGTTGACCCGAGTTCGATTCCTCTGCCCCTCTTGGAGAGCCCAGCAAGCTACCAAGAGTATCTGGCCCGCACGGCAAAGTAACAATTATCACAATGGAGATGTTACTGGGCCCTCTCGAGCAAATCAATGAACAACAGGAGGACAGTGACAGTGACAGAGGTCCGTCCTGAGACTGTGGAGTCAGGTCAGGGAGATTGCGGCAATTTTGGACGTGGAAGAAAGTGACTGCCAGGGGCTCTGTTTGAGTGGGTCCCATGCCAACCCCCCCCCAGGGGTCACTCTTGACAGTGCCTTACGGATCATGCAGTGCCAGGGATAAAACCTGGGGTTATAGCATGCAAAATGTGGGCTGCAACCTGTTGAGCTTTCTATCTCTTCGCCATCTCATACTATTCACCGAAGGCAGTGAGGAGGAGCTCAGAATTGATACCATCTCCAGGTGGCAAAGTTCAGGCTAATGGTATATGTGAGACACTAAGGGGAACTGCTCTGGTAGAAGCTTGTACCCACAAAGAGAAAATCAAGAAAGAGTACAGTCAGAGGTAGGAAGTCAATGAAAGCCAAGATAGAAAGGTATTGTCAGAATCCAGGACGGGGAAAAAGAAACCAGTATTTTCTTTTTTTCTGTATTTTTTGGTGGTGGTGGGGCCCACACAAAGCTTGCCCAGGGCTTACTCCTGATTCTGAACTCAGGGGTCACTCCTGGTGGGATTGAGGGACCATATGGATGTCAGAGATCAAACCCAAGATGGCTACATGCAAAGCAAGAACCTTACCTGCTGTAATATCTCTCTGACCCCTGGAACCAGCATTTTCTTAAATGCTCTTAAAATTATTTGCCTCAGACTGACTGACTCCATATTTTCCTGACAAAAGAAAAAAAAACACATTAGGAAAATTATTTCTCTCATAGCAAGAAATAGTAACATGCGACACTAAAATAGCATTATCAGCCACTTTGTCTTCCTTTGCCTCGTTTTTCTCACCTCTAAAACAGAGGATTTTGAGCTTTTTGAGCTGCCTTGTATAAAGCTTAGGAAGGGAGTTAAAGTGACAGGCTCAAAAAGCCTGATAACAGGAGTTCTCAGTAGGATCAACAACTTCCTCCATCCCTCCACAGGGAGTAAAGATAACATGCTTAACCATACAACTGAATCACAGGAGCACTGCAAAGTGTAAGAGAGAAAGGGGATGCTGCTATTTTTCACTCTGTTTCCATTCTTCCTTTTGAGAAATAGTATGAGGTGTTTTTAGGGCAAGCATGTGCCCAAACAAACACATTTCATTTCCAGCCACTCCAGCAGCTGATATTGCTGACCTAGTCCTTTAGGTGGTCCCAAGCAAGCCCAAAGTTCTGAGATATTCCAAAGAGTCTTTTCAAACGAGAAGGCATCCCCTTTTTCCAAGTTTCCTCCAGAACCTGCCTGGAATATAGATATAATAACTAATGCTCTAGCAGCCACTTTGGTTCCTAAGAACAAGAGGTACCCCATGAGGAAGGTGGAGAGACAGTGAAATAAATTCTCCATCCCCCTCCACTTCACGGAGCTCTTCTGTCAATGCCCTCTGCTGAAAATCTCTAAACTCTTTTCTCTGCAAGAAAAATAATGCATGTGTTTGTGTATGTGTGTTTCTGTGTGTATGCAACTGATCTTACTCTAAACTGAAATAACAAGAAGTTCCCATTAAAATACTAAAGTAATTATCCATAGTTACTATTTTATTAAGCTCCCAAAGATCTCATGGGATTATGATAAAAGCTAAGACTCTTCAAGAACTCTTTTAGCTTCTGAAGTGCCAGGCTTTAAGGTGAGGCTGAGTACTGCATTGCAGGTATTATCACAGCTGCCGAAAGGAGAGCCAATTCAATTGTAGGTTCAAGTCATTTGATGACTCAAAATTCTGGAAAATTGACTAGAGAGATAGAGCAATAGTAACAGTGAGTAAAGTGCTTGCTTTACACACAGTCAAACAGGGTTCCAGCTCAGTATTGCATAGCTCAGGGCTTAAGGATCACTCCTGAGAAGTCCCTGGTGCTTTCCAGGAGTTATCTTTAAGCCCTGAGCTCTGCCAGAGATGACCCAAAAAGCAAATCAGTAAAAATAAATGTTCTCTATACATGTAGGAAAGTATATCTTTCTTTCTTTTTCTTTTAATTTTATTTTCATAAGGTTGTTCACATTAATTCGTTGCATTCAATATTTCAATACCAATCGTACCACCATTACACCTTCCCACCACCGTTATATCAAATTTTCCCACCACCATTCAATCCTGCCTGGTAGGGGCAGATGCTACATAATTTATTTTCTATTGCTTGTTATGAATATCATGAGAGTTCACTCAGCCATGCACTTCTCTTCTGGAATTCTAAAATTGCAAATGGTTGGGGTCCAGAGACATCTCTGTAAGGAGCTAATCTATTTTGAGATTCATTTGTGAGTCTCTGGATCAAGGCTGTTGATGCGCTGAGATGGTGCCCAGAGGCAGATCATGGGTGCGACAGCCAAGATCCCAAGCCGACTGGGAGATGGGGAAGGCGGGCCGTCTCACTGACACCATGTGTCCAGGTTAGTCCCTGAACCTGGGTTTTTTTACCTGGATTTTTCTTCTGGAAGCTCGTGGCCACCAGGGTTTCATCTGGAGCAGGTGAGTGTATCTTCTTTCAAGGCAGCAGGTTGGTTTCTAGAATAGTAACACTCAGAGGTGCTCACTTTCTTGGGAGTGCACAGAAGCTGTAAGCAAGTCCATGTAGTAACATATGCATGCACTGTCACACACAGGTATTCCTTTGTACCTAAAACCTTCCGTAGGTTCCTATCATAGACCACTATCACCTGAACACTTAGCTCCTGTGACGTGTTATTTTAAGGAATGTAGTTAGCTAAAATTATGAACCTGAGTCATAAAGACTCAGGAATCCCTGGAGTCAATCTTGAACCCTGGAAGTACGCTCAGAGCGAGGCATCCCTTCCTACGCACAGTTCCTGGGTCAGAAGGAGAATTTGAGTGATCCAAGAGCAATTTGGACATCCTGAAGCTTCATCTCCAGTGGAAGATGCTTCTATGAGAATGTGAGTCGAGCTTCTCCCACGCCTCTGTCGCTTTTCAATCAAGACTGCATAAGCTTGCAGCTGGAGCAATAGCACAGTGGGTAGGGCATTTGCCTTGCACGCTGCCGACCCAGGTTCTATTCCCAGCATCGCATATAGTCCCCTGAGCACTGCCAGGAATAATTCCTGAGTGAACGAGACAGAAACCTCTGTGCATCAATGGGTGTGACCCCCCCCCCAAAAAAAGGACTGCACAAGCTTACTGAGTCAATCCCCATTTTCATGTCTTGATGTCTCCCCGACACAGGTGTGGGATGTGGAAAGTGACTGAAGTGGAAGGACAGTGACTGCTTGGTCTCTGCTCTTTCTCCCAGAGTAAACATCTATAAAATAAGTCCGCAAGTGTTTACCCCACAATGCAGGTCCTTGGCTATATAAGGAGTTTAGCAGAGTTTAGGATTAGCATAGATTGGCATCTGACTGAAGAATGTCTTCTCCCCCTTTTCCTGTAATAATAGCTTGTTCTAAGAAATAAATATTGAGATTTAAAGGGCAGTCAGAGGTCTTACTCTGTTCATGATAAACTGTTAACCTCCTGACTCTGTGCTTTTTTCACTTATGTTCGTCTCATTTTCTTAAACCTCCGAAGCGACCCTGCTTCAACTCTGTATGCCCGAGGCTGGTCACTGGCACTTAAGGACTTTAGATGACCCAAATAAATGATCAAGAGATCCAAGAATGCAGAGAAGGAGGCTTTGAATGCACAAGTACCCAGGAACTCACTGTAACTTTCAAAAGCATGTCACAGGGTAGTGACGGTATACAAATCTTAGAGTTCTGTCCAGGTTCACCACCAATCACCGGTGTTGTCTTGAACATGTAACTCAGTAATTCTTTAAATCAACATTTTGGAGTCTGTTGAGTTCCAAGTAGCTCAGCAAGCTTGCAAGTGAACCATTATAAAATAAAGGCAACTGTAATACTAACTAAAACATTTATCTTGAGGTTTTGTTGCCCAGCCAAGCATGGTTATCTTTCACTTTCCTTTTGGGTTCTTAGAACCCATGATCCTTTTCTGTTTGTTTATAAATAAGTAAACTCCTATTTGGTTCATGAGACTTGTCAATATAGATCCCTCGCCCAAACTGAAAATCCACCCTTTTATTTCACAACAAAAATAAAGTACAGCATTGTGAGTAACTGGTTGAAATGAATTCTCATTGGAATACTATGCAGCTGTTATGAAAGATGAAGTTATGAAATTTGCTTATCAGTGGATGGTCATGGAAAGTATCATGCTAAATAAAATGAGTCAGAAAGAGAGGGACAGACATAGAATGACTGCACTCATTTGTGGGATATAAACTAACATAATATGAGACTAACACCCAAAGACAGTAGACACAAGCGCCAGGAATATTGCTCCATAGTTAGAATCCTGTCCCATGAGCTGGGGGAGAAGGCAGCTGGAATAGAGAAGGAATCACTAAGTCAATGATGGTTGGAGGACTCATTCAGGATGGGAGATGTGTCCTGAAAGTAAGTAAAAGACCAAATGTGATAGCCTCTCAGAATCTATATTGCAAACCATAATGCCCAAAAGTAGAGAGAGAGAGTATGGGGGAAATGGTCTGCCATAGAGGCAGGGGGAGGGTTGGAAAGAGCAGGGGTATACCGGAGACATTGGTGGTGGAGAATGTGCACTCATGGAGGATGGGTGTTCAATCACTGTATGACTGAAACTCAAACATGAAAGTTTTGTAACTGTATTTCACACTGATTCAATTAAAAAGAAAAAGAAATGAAATGAATTCTCATTATATATAAACCATCCAATGCAGCATCTCAGACGCTGTGAAATGAGGACAGGCAATCCACTTTTGCCTAGAATGCTGTCAGTATGATCCTGGCAACACAGCCCAAATACGTTCTCCTTCACAATCAGAAGAGCTAAGTTTTCGTCCATTCATTCCCCCAGTCAAGATATGTTTTCTGCATGTTGCGTTGAGTATGGCACTCACTAATGGTGCACATGCTTGTCCTCTATTAGATTAAGAAAGTCTAAAAATACATAGCAATCAGTCATCACTAGTTGACTTTCATTGCTTTATTTTCTGATAATTCTATTTGCCATTCTTTTAAGTTTTGTTGGAGCAAGATATATGAAATAAACTTGTTTTGGGAGGGAACCTCAGAACACTGGTGGGTGGAAGGAAACATTGGTGGTGGGAATTGTAAATCACATTTGTCTCAACAAAAAAAAACTTTTAATTATAAAAAAGAAATTTTTCTGAACATCAACTTTATACCAGCCTCAGAGTTGAGAGCTCAGATTATTGACAATGAATTTCAAGGATTCATATTCAGAGGTGCATTTATTTTTCTTTATTTCTCTATTACTGACTTCTCTCTTAAGAAGTCACTTCTGTACAAAAAGAGAAAAAAATCTTGGTAAATTCAAGTAACCCTGGTGATACCTGAAGTTAAACAATGAAAGTGGGCTCCTCAGTTGCCCGATAACATTCCCTTCTGATCTGAGGTGTCTGTGATCTGTGTGGAGGAATGGTATAACCTCAGCGGTGATGACATTCAGTAGGATGTCATGGAGGAAAGTCTTCCCCAGGGGCCTCTCCTGGGATGGACTTCCCACTATTTGATACTCAGTCTAACCATCACTAGTCATGATGGCCACATTTTTATTAAGCTACTATTTGCTTGCTAGATGTATTCAGTGACCAGACCCCACTGCTGTTGGGCTATTATCCCACCTACCACACTTCTGCAATACTTGCCTGAGGGGTTCAGAACCTCTTAGTCTCTTTCTCTGCACTGCCTCTGGTGGGATGCACCTTAGAAGCAGCCAACACCTAGGCCCCCATTCAACTGCCCCTGCTCTTTCACTGGCTCGCAGCAGATATTTCTGTATGACTTACCAAAAATGAATACTGGTATCCTTTACTCAGGGATCCTTGTAAACTCATCCTTTTCATACGCTTCCTCCACTGAAATGCTTGCTCCATCAACTCCACAGAATTGCTTCTTTCTATACACTCTGTACCTTCTCTTTTTTCCATATTGAGGATTTTTAATGAGCTCAAAGACAGGATGACGCAGGTGGTCCGCAAAGCACAGTAAAGTATGAAAGTCAAAATGAAAAAAAACTACAATCACATGTGACAAAAAGTTTAGGTGATAGAAAAGAATAGAAGGTCTGAGCCACTGAATAACAGCAGCTGAGAAAAGATCAAGGAGTTCTAATCTGAGATAGATAAAACCCTTAAGAAATAGCCCAAGATGCAGAAATGTCTAAAAAAGGAATGAACAATGCACTAGAAAACTATGGGATAAGTTCAAGAGGAACAATATATGAGTCATTAGAGTCCCTGATGATGGAGCTTTGTACAGTGCAGTGTGTTTGTGAGATTTGTCTTGTTTTAAAGTACTCCCGTCAGTTCTTCTTGTAAAGTTGATTTCAAGTTGATGATGTTCGTGGACACTCTGTCCCTTTATCAGATGTGCAGAACCTCTGTTTCTGACCATCTCTCTTTGACCATCTTTCTTTGAAAACCGTTATAGTGTGATTTGAAAGCCTGTTTTGCACGTCAAAAGTAAAGCCCAATCATTTCTTTCTCTTTGTCTTCCTCCAATAACAATCCTAAACAGAACTTCTGATGAAGAGAAATTTGTGAACCAAAATCACAGAAGGGAGAAGCACTCAGATAATATCTTAGCGATTACATACATGTAGTCCCTGTCCTTGAAAAATTCAGTGTAAATTTTTCACCAGCAGACAACTTAGATCAATTGACCAGATCCGATATAAACTCCAAAGATTTGCTGTGCTTGGCAAAAATCTGTTTTTGCAAATAAACGCAAACGTTCTCAACTTTTGTGGCATTAAGAGCACAGACAGAGAGGTCCCTAGCCCCTTTCAGATCTTCTTATCTTCCCATCCTGACTCTTTTTGGTGACCTAAAGAAATCTCCCACCTACGTGATGAACATTTCAGCCTGCAATCTAAGATATCTGTAGAGCCTCTTTAAGATGCTTCAAGACTTTTTGTGCCAAAAGTATTCATTCTTTTTGGTTCTGCCAGTATTCAGAAACCATGTTGATGTTAATATCTCAGTTTTTTTTTGCTTTTGGCGTCACACCCAGTGATTCTCGGGGGTTACTCCTGGCTCTGCACTCCGGAATTACTCCTGGCAGTGCTTGGGGGACCATACGGGATAGAGCCCATGTAAGGTGAGCATTCCCTGTACTATCGCTTCAGCCCAAAGTTAATATCTTGACTTGATTTCTGTAACCCAAAATATTGTAAATACAAACCCTAAACCTGTTTAAGAGAGTAGAAAAAAGTGACTACCCTAAATTTAAAAGTAAAGTAGACACCTCCATGGTGGTCCTGTTTTGCGGATAGTTGTATCCCATCCCTCCCTTATTCTAGCTGTTTCTGAAGTCCTCTGTCCTTTCCATGTCTAGTATTAGGTAAAGGTAGTAGATAGTTCCTATATTTATAGAATTATAAGATTGGACAGAGGAAAAGACTGATAGGTCTTAGAGAATACTGGAGTGATTTCTCCCAGAAAAGGAAATAGATTTAACCCCATTGGAATGGAAACCTATGCTCCGTAAGTCAGCCTGCCCTCCTGGGGCTTGACCATCAAGGGGGCAGATGAGACCTTGCCCAGCTGGCTCCTGTCAATAGCATCAGCTGGCGTCAGCGGTTGCCAGGTTGCTACTTTCTGTTTCTTGACTATCCAGTACCCTGAACTGTCGCCTGTTCCCAAGTGTAATCTAGATGCCATCAACTTTATAGAAACCCAGGAAATGATCTTGCACTGGCATTTGTCATTCTTTAGTCCCGCTCAACAGACCTCCCTTATGTACTGCTGCACTTTCCGTGATCTTAGTGACTGGGGAGCAACCAGATTTAAAAGGAGATTTAAAAGATTCCATAAAGTGTTCAGGAGATGAGCTGGAATCTGCAGCACTACAGCCCAGAATCCACCAAAAGAGGAAGAAACGGGGGTGCTCAGAAGAGATACCCAGTCCCCTACCCAGGAGAGGTAGAGGCTGCTGAATGGTTTGTTAAATGGCTTTCTTGTCAACCAGCTGCCAAGAGAGTGGACCTTCAATGACCAGGAAAGGGCAGGCCCCCACCTCTGAGTCTTTGCTGCCTGCCCACACCCTGGCACTGAGCTGTGAACATCTTTTGCTCTCCCTGCCTCCTTCCTGTCCCCATGGAATAGGGCAGGGTTGTGGGGGAGGGGGAGGGTGGGGGAGAGGGGTATGATTCAGGCTTTGATCCTAGAAATCAAGATTTTTGAGAAGAGACTTAGAGATGCTAATACTGATCAACAAATCTGATAGGTCTTAGAGAATCCTGGAAAGCCCTTGGATTACAACTTTCAAAATTGCAAAGATGATGAACAGAGAAAGAAAACTGAAACTTTCAAAGAGACGCAAATAGCATGGCAGGATCAGATCAACAGGGTGTTGTATCGCTGTTGTTTGCTATCAGTCACCCAGTGTGGAAGTCAGAGCAGCAAACACTTTTTCCTAGAAGATGGGCCTCTCTTAGCTTCCTTGGGTTATTACCAGACACTGATACTAAATCATACAGGCAGTGGGCACTCAATGCTCTACTGCAGTTAACTGCAGTCTAACTGCTCCAAGCCATGTCAACTTGTCTCCAAATATTGGTCCAGGGCTCATGTCTTCTAGCAATAAAGAACTTTATGAGGCTGCCGAATTCCACTAAAGAGATTCACCCCCAGAGTGCTTAATAGATTCCTCTGGACGGATCTGCCTCAGTTTTGACACACTGCAAAACTAAGGTCTGAAGTGCCCAGCTATCTGAGGTGTCCAGAGATCACAGAATCACTTAATTCTTCCTTTTCCAATGGAAAAAATGATGCTGACCTTTCTGATGATAATGATAAACGTGATGAAGGGGAGGCAGGGTCCATGGAAGAGCACAAGAGCATGATCGTGAATCTTAAATTAGAATCAGAGTGAATCTTACTAAGTAGTTTTTGCAACAGTTACCATTAAAAGAAATTTCCCTTTTTTGAAATGTATGCAGGGGCCAGAGAGATAGTACAGCAGGAAGGCACGCGCCTTGCATGTGGCTGACCCTGATTCAATCCCTAACACCTCATATGGTTCCCTAAGTACCATCAGGAATGATCCTTGAGCACAGAGCATGTGTGGTAGGAAGGAAAGAAGGAAGGAAGGAAGGAAGGAAGGAAGGAAGGAAGGGAGGGAGGGAGGGAGGGAGGGAGGGAGGGAGGGAGGGAAGGGAAGGGAAGGAGATTAAAATGACGAAGGGAGGAATGAGCAAATGAATGAAAGAGGCAGAGAGGAAAGGGGGAAAGATAAAAGGATAGATTAATGGGGAAGGAAGGAAGGATGGAAGGAAGGAAGGATGGAAGGGAGGGAGGGAAGAAGGAAGGGAGGAAGGGAGGGAGGGAAGGTAGATCTCGGAGACTGCAGAACAAAGCTGAGCCCAGGTCACCTCTCCTAACCAGCTCTGGAAGGGCTGCCTGCCAGCACCAAGGCCACGTGTGTGTGAGACCAGGAGTAGTCAGAGGTGCAAGCTGAAAAAGACTCAAGAATCTGGTCTTACCGTGCAGGGGAAGAGCACTGGGAGTCCTGGTCTGTATAAAATCTCTAAGGGGCGGCCAGGGAGAGGCCCCGATGGTTCTCCCCCTAACCGACCGGGTTCTGCCCCCCCCCCCCACCCGGGCTGCTCCCTCAGCTGAGGCGGCCGGGGCCATGAGGCAGACAGATGAGGGAATGAGGGCCAAGCCAGTTGGTTGATCAGATGCCATTTACTCCATTCTCTCCATGAGCCTGCCCCAGTCTCTCTGAGCCCCCCATTCTAGTCTCACACTGCCCCTCATCCCCGTCTCCTTCTGTCTCTCCCGCCCATCTCTCTGTGCTCTATCTGGCAGCCTGGGCTCTCTCTCTCCACGTGCCTGCTCCTGTATCCTTCTACATCCTTCTCCCTCTGTCCCCCTTGCTAGTCTTTCCGTGGCCCATCTTGCCACCCTGCTCTCTCTCTCTCATCTCCATCTCTCCAATTCTCTTGTCTCTCCAACTCCCCTCCCCACTCCCTCACACTCTTGGCTGACACTGCACACTGAGTCAGGTCGCAAAATCAACATAAGAAAGCCCTTCCTGACTGCCCAAGGGCAAAATACCTCCTAAGGTTTTTTTCTCCTTTCCTCAGTCCAATAACTCTAACAACATCTTAATACTAGTTATTTTTGTGTGGACACAGTAAGAGATACATTGAGGTTTGTAGGGCAGCTCTGCTGGGAACATCTTGCCACAGACTCAGACTACAGTGCTCAGGTCAGATTAATCATTCCAAACCCTAGCAGGGTACAAATCTAGTTATTACTTTTTGGATCATGACAGTAACAACAAAGTCTCACGATGGAGACGTTACTGGGCCCACTCGAGAAAATTGATGAATGGGAGGATCATGACAGCATTTGTCCATGACCAAGTTCTTAACTTATTAAGCATTAGGAACTTTGGCCAGGCTCATCTCGATGCCAAGGTCACACCTAGTTTACTGCTTGCCCTGGGTCCCTCCACTCTCTCAGCAGGACCCTGCTTTTGGGGGTGCTAGGAAGTAAGGGCAGCTGAGGCTTAGGTGAGAGAACAGATGCCCAGGAGGAAAATAACACTGGAGTCCTATCACAAAGGCATAGCATATACTGTCTTCTTGTGTCCATACAAAAAGGACAATGCTCTGAATAAACGATGCAAAGGACTTAGAGAGAAGAGAAAAACAATATTTACAAGTCAACAGAACACAAAGAAAGAAGTTACAAATAAACACAGAGGAATGGGAGCACTGTGATGGGAGCAACCCAATAAACCTAAACTACCTGAAGCTATGCAGGAAGGACAGAACAATGTTATCCTACACTGGCCCACAGAGGGCCTTTGATCCTTTGATGCACTGGCCAGTGTGCAGGCAGTCGACAGAAAGAGCCTGTCAGGAAGGAACTTGTGCCCACACCGCTAGACATGGCCTCCTGCATCTGGGACAAGCCACTATGACACATGCTTCCTCTCTTTCAGTCCAGCTTCCCTTCCCCCCCCCACCCCCAGAGTCGTGCCAGGACACTTACTCAGAAATTTGCACACTACAAAGACATGTTTTTCCCAGAGAAATGGTTATTTTTTTAAATTTTTATTTTATTTTATTTATTTATTGCTTGTTGGGTCACACCTGGCGATGCACAGGGGTTACTCCTGGCTCTGCACTCAGGAATTACCCCTGGCGGTGCTCAGGGGACCATATGGGATGCTGGGAATCGAACCCGGGTGGGCCGCATGCAAGGCAAATGCCCTACCCGCTGTACTATTGCTCCAGTCCTATTTTTTATTTTTGTAATTGAGTCTCCATGAGATGTACAGTTACAAAGCTGTTCATGGTCAGATTTCAGTCATACAATGATCCCACACCCATCCCTCCACCAGTATCCATTTTCCATCACCAATGCCCCCAGTTTCCCTACTGCCACCTCCCCCTTCCCGGCCTGACTCTATGGCTCTATGACAGGCATTTTCCTTCTCTCCTTCTCTCTCCCTCTCTCTCTCTCTCCTTCTGGACACTGTGGTCTGCAGTACAGACACCGAGAGGTTAGCATGTTTGTTCTTTTACCTACTCTCAGCATGTAGTTCCTAACCCGAGTGATCATTTCCAACTAACTTTGTCGTAATGGTCCTTCCTCTATCCCAGTTGCTAGAAGTGGTTACTCAACCTTCCTGCATTCCACGGCCACTTTTTTTTTTTACCTCCCTGATCCAACACTGGATTAAAGACTAAACAGGAGAAGCAACCAGAGAGGGGAAAGGAGAGAGGAGCAAAAGAATCCAGCCACGCTGAGAACACTAGGGGCACAGAAATGGCCTCAAAGGGGCAGGGAACAACCTGGAAGCTCAGGTGAGGTGGTCTCAGACACGAGGCAGGACCGATCTTGAAGGAGTCATTTAGTAAGGAGAAAACTACTTTCAGTAAGCTTCCATTGATGCCCCCTTGGTTTATAACAGTATAAAACTTTTAGGTACATAGCCGAGTTAAATCAACAATAATCACAGTTGTGCAGTAGCAAAGCTACACGAGTCTGTTTCACCACACACTTGGCCCTTTCGCAAATATTCCCCCTTCCCCATGCTCCCTGTCCCTGGTAACTATCTGTTTTCTGTAGCAAAGACTGTTCTGCTTTTGTTCTTGGTTTGCTTTATTTCTTTATCTTCCATGCACAGCGGGCTCACAGAGTATTATTTGTCTTTTTCCAATAAATTTCATTTAGCATAAGCAACTCTAGGTGCATCTAGGCTGCAGCCCATAGCAAGATGTCATCTTTCTAAAATCACTGGGCAATATATTATTCTTGTTTATGTAACACCTCTTCTTCATCAAATCATCAGTCACTGGACACTTGAACTGATTTGGACTGGACTCCTTTAAGGGAATAAACAGAGTCATGAATCTCTCTCTCTCTCTCTCTCTCTCTCTCTCTCTCTCTCTCTCTCTTTCTCACACACACACACACACACAGAGGATATCAAGTTAGTCATCACTGTGATTGACAGTTCCCATCCTCGGCACCAATAGAGATCAGAAAACTGAGACTGAGACAAAATTCAGGGGGCCTGGGAGGGGGACGGTGGGGATGATTTGGTGACTTGCACTGGGTGTCGGTGCTGAGAATTAGGAGATTGGGAATCAGTCTGGGAGCTCTAACCTCTTCTGTGTTCTACCCTCTCACTTGAGTGATTCTCAAGCAATCATTTGGAGGGAATATTATTCAGGACTATAATTATGGATCTTCTAAAGGGATATTAAGAGATATTATGCATCAGCTACCGATTGCTAAAGGAAGGATCTAAGGCAAGAGTATGTGAGCAAAAGCTGCAAGCTAATGGTTAACATCATCAACAGAAAAATGATGCTTCGTAGCACATGAAAATTACATGAAATTCAAATATTATTGTCCATAAATAAGGCTCTAATCGGAACCCAGCTGCAACGTTTCACTGAGGATTTTCCGTGTCATGTTTCAAACTACAAAGGCAGAGCTGAGGCTTTGGAACAAAGACTCTGTGACCCACAAAAGTCTAAAATATTCCCTTCCCCCCTCCGCCCCTCAGCCCTCCCAGGAAACTTTTTTTTTTACCTCCTGCCCATGGAGACCTTCTTCTCCCTCAAATTCCAATCCTTGTTCCAATCAAATTAACTGAAGAAGCACTACTTGGGGGCTTTTTGTTTCAGTTTTATTGAGGTAATGTGCTTAACAACAATAATTTAAGACTTTATGACCACCCCATGCCGCCCACCAATGTACCAATATCCCTCCGCTACAATCCTTCACCCTTCACCCTTCACCTTTCTCCTACCCATCCCTCAAGTCTTAGGACTGGAGGACCCAAATGGGGACACGCTGGTCACTCGAATCTCATACATCAGCCTGGAAAATTATTTCTCTTCCATCCCCCACTTTTTTTCTTTGCCATCCAGACGACCATATAGGGCCCAAAGAGACCAATCAGCTGCTACGGCACATGTCTGGCATGTGGCAGACCAAGTTTGATCCCCGTACTATTGTGGTTCCCCAAGACTGCCAGGAGTAACCCCTGAACGCAGAGATAGGGGGAAGTCCTGAGTGCCACTAGGTGTGGCCCCCCAACACAACAATGACCACCCTTATATTGAAGAAGGAGATGGGGGTGGGAACCAAGCACTTGGGAATGGGGTGGGGGGTATTACTTGGGGCTGTTTTTGTTCTTCATTGAATTGGCTGCTTCTATGCTGTGGCTATGGTGGTGGTTCCCACTGACCAATGCTGACACACCATTGGTGACAGGGGACTTGTGTGGGCCCTTTGTTCAGGAGGAAAGGGTGTACACATGGCTGGGCATCTCGGTGGCCTACAAGCTCACTGGTCTCTTCTTCTTGACTCGCTCTTCTCTCCATTCTTCCCAGAGGGTGCTTATCTGGCAGCAGCCTCAGGGCACCCCACTGTTTCTGAGGGGGGTCTGGAAGACCCAGGACAGGGTCACAAGGAAAGAGAAGGGACCACTATGACAAATGATCGTTGGAAATGATCACTTTGGACACAAACACATGAAAATAGGTAAAAGTGAGAGGTGTGATACCCTTTCAGTAGCAAGATTGCAAGCCACAGTGCTGAAAATGAGAGAGACACAGACATACAGACAGGCAAACAGAGACAGAGACTGACTTAGATGCAGGCTGTGGGGGCCAGGTGAGAGAAGGTGACAAGAGGGAAACTGGGGACATTGGTGGTGGGAAATGTACACTGGTATAGGGATGGATGTTGGAACATTGGATGACTGAGACTCAATCATGAACAACTTTGCATCTGTGTATCTCAATTAAAAAAATAATTGGAAAGGGCCAGAGCGATAGTACAGCAGGTATGGTGTTTGCGCTGCACGCTGCTGACCCAGGTCCAATCCCCAGCATCCCATATGGTCCCTCAAGCATCGCCAGGAGAAATTCCTAAGTGCAGAGCCAGGAGTAACTCCTGAGCGTCGCTGGGTGTGACCCGAAAAGCAAAATAATAATAATTATAATGATGATAATAATAATAATAATAATTTGGGGGGAAAGGAAGAAGGTACGAGTGGGGAGGAGATGAAAAGGGGTCAGTTAACCCTGTAGTCCACAACATTCTCTCCCTAGAGCTCAGCGTCAGAGACAGACCTAAAGAGAAGAGGCTCAGGGTGAGTCAAGCCATGGGGCCGCTGAATCTCCCTGCACTTCGGGGGCTCCTAAACTCAGTTCTCAAGTTGGGCATCTTCGCGGTCTAGCGTTTCGGCCGTATTCGAGGGGGACCGGCTCCCCCGTGTGGTCAGTCTCTGTCATTGCGCCTCACGAGATCGTAGCGTTCAAGAGACAAAAATCTCCTAATTCTCCACACAGAAATAACCACACTCCCGTTCTGATGCATTTTCTTCTAGGAGCACAGAAGATATAAAATATATATCTCTTTAAAATGTAACTTACCAAGGCACTTAACCTTGCTACTCTAAAACAGTTGTTAATATAGAAAAACGATTGCCCATGAAGATAAATTTATGGTAGCAATAGAGAAGGTGCAGTTACTTTGTGTATGAAAACAATACATGTTCACATTGTTGCCCAGATTACAATAAAAAGTTAAGCTTTTTTTAAAAAAAAAAGAAAAAGTGACAAAATTATAGCTAAATCACTGAGGTCATTCTGTATATCTAGGGGTGAGGGTGGGAGGCGAAGGCGATTTTGTTAGATTCCTGAGTGTGTGACTTCTAAGGTGACTTTTACACAGGAAAATCAAATATCTTTTCTTCACAGACAGGGAACTCACTCAGAAGAGTTAGGTGACTTGCAACATCACACAGCTAATGGGCGAGAAGACACGCTCGTAAGCCCCCAAAGCACACCACCTCAGGAAAGGCACCATAAACTTGCAAGCTAGATTGTCCTCCTTCACCAGAAACAAGACATCGCATCACCCCTGCAGGACCAGCCTCCAGAGGGGTTGCCTGCCAGTGCTCACAATGAACCAGGATGGTCTCGCAACCCCTCAGCTCCCCCTACTGGACTCTCTCAGCATCACTGGTTTTCCCTAGCAAATGCTCCTGTTTTTCAGTGGTATTCCCAGGAATTCCTCCTCATGGTCATATTTAGTTTCTGTTCCAACAGATGTCACCATGTCCAGCCAGCTGGGTGGGTGGAGAGTTCCTACAGTGCCTGCCCCATGACTGACCAAGTTTAAGTCTCTCCAGGGTCTCTGCCTGGATCCAAAGTTCAGGGACCACATAGTATAAAATAACATACCTTGAGACTGACACCCAAGGGCAGTAGATATAAGGGTCAGGAAGATTGCTCCATAGCTGGAAGCCTGTCTCATGGGTGGGCAGGAGAGGACAGCTGGAATAGAGAAGGGATCACTAAGAAAATGATGATTGGAGGAATCGGTCGGGATGGGAGATGTGTGCAGAAAGTAGATAAAGAACCAAAGATGATGATCTCTCAATATCTGCATTGCAAACCATAATGCCCAAAAATGGGGAGAGAGTATGGGGAATACTGTCTGCCCTGGAGGCACTGGGAGGGTGGGAAAGGGGAGGGTATACTGCAGATATTGGTGGTGGGGAATGTGGACTGGTGGAGGCATGGGTGTTTGATTATTGTGTGATTGTAACTCAAACATGAAAGCTTGTAACTCTTTCGAGTGGGCGCCAGCAACATCTCCATTCATCCCTGTCGCATGCTAATGTAGCCCAATGGCATCTGCTCATTCTAGGAACACAGGGAGCCTCAAATTGATCATTCAGGGTCTTGACGAAGAAGTCTGACGGTCTCATAGGTGGGCGACCACGTGATTTTTTGATGCCCTGTGGGATCCAGTCGGTAATGGCTCTAGTCCAGCAGTCGTCTCCAAATCTCATTACGTGTCCAGCCCATCTGATTTTCGACGCCTTGGCAAACGAGACAGCATCCCTGATTCTTGACAAAGGTCAGAACTTCGGTTTCTTTTGCCAGGGAAGCGGGACTCTGTGACCTTGGACTCCTGGCTCTTTCTTATGATGAATCAATAAAATTTAAAAAACAAAAAACAAAGTTCAGTGACCACAGACGTCATCAAAGGGAGTTTTCTTGAAGCCGAAATCACTGGGAGGCCCACATAGCAGGGCCCTCAAATTATCAAGCTCAGCTCCCTCATTGTACTAAGAAGCCCCATTGAAGGCCGGAGAGAAGAGAGGACATGGTCAGTGTTCTGAGGATCCTAACAGTGTGTGATATGCGGACCAAAGAAAAGGCGAAACTTCTGGTGTTTGACCCATCACTGGCAACAAATGACAAACAGAACCTCTAACACCTGACTTGTGGGTCAGGCTCTTATTGCTTGCATCTTTGATAAGGATGTAGCCAGAGATCTGTCACTGTCACTGTCCTCCCATTGTTCATCGATTTGCTCGAGCGGGCCCAGTAACGTCTCCATTGGAGACTTTGTTGTTACTGTGTTTGGCATATCGAATACGTCACGGGGAGCTTGCCAGACTCTGCCGTGTGGGCGAGATACTCTCGGTAGCTTGCCGGGCTCTCCGAGAGGGGCGGAGGAATCGAACTCGGGTCGGCCATGTTGGCTGCGTGCAAGGCAAACGCCCTACTGCTGTGCTGTTGCTCCAGCCCAGCCAGAGATCAATGGCCAGGAACTGCCCCGGGAGCCTTCTCTGAGCACTAGGTGCCAGCTCCAGGTTGCAACAACTAGTAGAATATTAACCGAAGCTGCCAGAGGCTCTGGGAATGCTACATGAGAATGTGACAGGCCCCAGGCCTGGGAGCTCGATTACCAGGGAAGTGAGACACTAGCCTTGTGAGCTAGAGACAAACTGTTTTATTCACCGACATCCCTGGTCTCCAATAATCTGTAGTAAACAATAGATCCTCCTGAAAGTATATAAGTGCTTGATTTATTCCTGCCTGGAAAAATTTTCTTTCTAATAAGTAAAGGATGCTTGCAGTATGCAAACACACAGGTTTACTCTTTTACTGACTGTTTCTCTTAGTTTTGACCAAACATCTTACAGGCACTTCCTACTACCCTTTTAATTTGCACATCAAATTGAAAGTGGCAGGAAAGCACTTTTTAATTGTCTTACACACATACACACGCATACACATGCACACACAACTTATAAACTCATCCTTCAGTTTCCTTTCTGCTATGCAGAGAGGATGCTAAGCTAAACAAATTGAAATCAGGATGCCCAATTCAATTTGAATTGCAGACAGACTGTGGCTATGCTTTTGTTATAAGCAAAATATTCAATATATTCAAATAATGTGATATTATAAGTGTTACCTAAAATTTGGATTCCTTTGGGCATCTCGCATTTTATTCTGGGAGTTCTACTTCGGGACAATCTGGGTGAGCTGGAATGCGGAGCAGTAGGGTGAAATTGAGGGGAGTCTCCTTGCTGGGCAGGCATCTTGGAAAGTGAGGAAGGCAGCAGTGATGGGTTCTCCTGGGAATTCAGCATCCCCGCACAGAGATCTGTGCTGATAGGCTCAGAAGAAGCTGATCTTGTCTGCAGAGATAAAAGGTCCATGGCCCAACAGCTTCTCACTGTCCCATGCCCCTGTATTCTGTGAGGTTCTACCCAGCTATGATTATATGTTTGCAGTTGAGAGGGACCGGGACCTCAGCCCCTGAGATCCTGGGTCCCTGAGATATTTTTGGCCATATGGGTGAGAGAATCTGTCTCCCTGGCTGTTTATCTGTGCCTGTCTCTCTGACTCAGTCTGTCTCTGTGCTTCTCTTAGGGCCCTGTGTGTATATGTGTGTGCATTTAGATATGTGTAGGTACATGTATGTGTGTGTGTACATGTGCATGTGTGGTTCACAGGCTCTGAGCAATCCCTCTTGCATTGCCTTTTTGTTGCATTTCTCTCGAGTGTCTCATATCAGATGGGAAAAGTCATTTACACACTGTCCTTATAGCAAATTCTTCTAGATTCCTTATTTTTTAACATGAAGCTAAGTGAGAGGTATTTCTTGTCTCCTTGAGCATTACAGGATTAGAGACAGATACTCTGAGACTCACTACCCTCCGTTCCTTGCTTTGCCCACATGCAGGTGAGGTTTCATGGCCCTCGCTTGAGTGGTTGTAATCTTCACGTACCTGATCAGAGTAACTACTGTCCTGACTTTTCTTTACTCCTTCCTTCCCTCCTTCCTTCCTCCTCCTTCCTTCCTTCCTTCCTTCCTTCCTTCCTTCCTTCCTTCCTCCTTCCTTCCTTCCTTTCTTCCTTCCTTCCTTCCCTTTTGCTTTTTGGGTCACACTGGCGATGCTTAGGGGCTATTTGTGGTTCTACACTCAGAAAATATTCCTGGCAGTGCTTGGGGAACCATATGGGATACCAGGAATCAAACCCAAGTTGGCTAAATGCATAACAAATACCCTGCTTGCTGTACTATTTCTCCAGTCCTTTTCTTTCCTTCTTTTTTTAAATTATCTTAGGGGGCTTGAGCACTGTGAGTGGAGCACTGTGAATAGTATACTTGCCTTGCATATGGTCAACTTAGGTTCAAGCTCTGGCACCCTATATTGTCCCTCAAGCCCTGTCAGAAGTGATTCCTGAGTGCAGAGCCCTGAAAGCGACTCCCCTCTCTCCCTCACTCTGTCCCTCCCTCTCTCCCTTCCGTCTTCTCTCCCTCCCCTCCCTCTCTCTTTCTCTTCCCTTTTGGGAATTATGGTTTATAGTACAGATACTGTAAGTTTGTCATTTATATCCCTTTACCTACTTCCAGATTCAGTTCTTGTCCAGAATGATCATTTCCAACGATCATTGTCATAGTGGTCCCTTCTCAATCCTAACGGTCCCCTTCCCCCTCCCCCAACCGTGGTAAGCTTTCAAACACGGACCAGTTCTGATGACTCTTGTTTCTACTTCCTTGGGTAATCGTCTCATACTGTGTTTTTTTATCTCTTATAGATGAGTGCATTATACGTCTGTCCCCATCCTTCTGACTCATTTCAAACAAAATAATACTCCCAATGTCCATCCATTTATAATCAAATTTTATGACTTCATTTTTCCTAACTGGAAGATGGAGGATCCTCCACCCAGATCCTCCATCTTCCAGTAGGCAGAGGTCACACCCACCAACTGCCCCCCCCCCCACCCGGCGCCGTGTAATCCCATCAATGGCCAAGACCCAGAGACTACAAAACCCAGCTCCCGGAAGAGAACAGCGCAGAGTCTCCTGCCCCCATGCCTGGCTGTCCTCGCTGGGGCCCCTTGGAGGGGGGCGTGTCGAGTTTTCCTCCCCACCCTGAGCAGATCTCCAGCAGCCAAAGACCTCCAGAACCAGCCACAACCATTCTGAGACCACTCTCCACACACATGAAGGTACTGGCAGAGGAACAAAGGCATGAGGGTCCCGGGGCTGAGGTCTCCAAGCCTGCTCAGATCAGGGCTGAGCATCCTCCACCCAGATCCTCCTTTTTCCAGTAGGCAGGGGTCACACCCACCAACTGTCCCCTGCCCGCCCCCCTCGTGCCGTGTAATCCCATCAATGGCCAAGACCCAGAGACTATAAAACCCAGCTCCTGGAAGTGCACAGCCACGACATCTTATTATCTCATTCTTACTTTGGACAATTTGGCAGGCTACCGAATGTAACCAGCCCACACGGCAGAGTCTGGCAAACTCCCCGTGATGTACCCAGTATGCCAAATACCAGTAACAAGGATGGGTCTCATTCTTCTAACCCTGAAAGAGCCTTGAATATGGCACTTTTTTAAAATCTCAGGGCTAGGGCGAAGGAGACGTTACTGGTGCCTGCTCGAGGCAATCAACGAACAACGGGATGATCGTGATTGTTTTCCTAATATCTTCATAGCATTTTATTGTGTAGTTGGATCATAATTTCTTTATTCTGTCATCTGTCAGACACTCAAATATCCTCCATTTGTATCCACAAAGCATCAAACTGAATGATTGTGTCCCTTGTGTATATGTACCAGAGTTACTTTATCCAGTTATTTGTTCTTGGACACTTGGTTTGTTCCAAGATTTGGGCTCTTGTGAATAGTGCTGCAATAGTGCAAATGTCTCTTCTTAATAGACTTTGTCCTTGTTACAGATGGCAAGAAGTGGGATTGATGGGTCAGATGGAAGCTCAGTTTCTAGTTTGGTGAGGAGTGTCCATATTGTTTTTCCATATTGTCCATATTGTTTTTCCAAAAGGTTGAACCCAGTGGGTATTCCAACTGCTGATTAATGAAGGTTCCTTTCTCCCCACATTGATGCCAACATAAAAAAAAGGTAAAGGTAAAGGCCCTCCCGTTGATCGTCTATTTGCTCGAGCGGGCCCAGTAACGTCTCTATTGGAGACTTTGTTGTTACTGTGTCTGGCATATTGAATACTCTTGGTAGCTTGCCCGGCTCTCCGAGAGGGGCGGAGGAATCGAACTCGGGTCGGCCATGTTGGCCGCTTGTAAGGCGAACGCCCTACCGCTGTGCTATCGCTCCAGCCCTTGGATGCCAACATGTGGTGTTTTTATTCATTGTGACATGTGTCAGTCTCATGACTGTGAGGTGATGTCTCATTGTTGTTTTGATTTGCATTTCCCTGATAATAAGTGGTGCAGAGCCACTGAACCTGGCTTGCTTGCATGGTTGTCCTTTATCTAGTGTTCTGCCAATCATATACAGGATGATTCAAGTGAACAACTTGTCGATGACAGACATAGGCAGATCGGATGATAGTTGTCAATGTCGTGGATGTCTCCCTTCTTGTACAGTAGTACAGTCCTGCTGGTTTTTCACTGGGCTGGAACCTTGCATTCAGACAGGTAGTGTGTGAAGAGCAGAGCCAGTGTATTGATGAGTACTGACAACAGATTCTTCAGGTCTGATTTTGTCTGGGCCGAGTGCTGTTTGCTTCTTTACTGATGAAATGGCATGTCAGATTTCGGAAGGGAGAACATTGGGAACAACATATCCATCCTGTGGAATTTGGTATGTGGGCAGGTGGATGTGGCTATCAAAGAGATTTGAGTAGAAGTCAAGGATAATCTTCTCCATTGCTCTTCTGGAGGATGTGATAGATCCATCAGGACATCGGAGGTCAGTCATCTTGGTCTTGTAGTTGGCAAAGGACGGGCAAGCATTATGAATGCTTTTCCTGGCTTCTGCCGCATCTGCCAGCACTGCTCCTCTTCTCTCTTTGAGGTCTCAGTCATTTGTTGTTATTCAACCAACAAATTAATCCCTGTCCACATTAAGGTAGACCCGTGTCTAGCCTTTGCAAGGCCCTAAGTTTGATTCCCAGCAAAGCAAGACTCCCTAAACATCTCCAGGTGTGGCCCGGGTGGTTTGGACCTATTATCTGCTGAGTATAGCTCAATCCCATCAATGGCCAAGACCCAGAGACTATAAAACCCTGCTCCTGGAAGAGAACAGTGAAGAGTCTCCTGCCTCTGTGCCTGGCTGTCCTCACCAGGGCCCCTTGGAGGAGAGTGGGTTGAGTTTCCCTCCCCACCCTGAGCAGAGCCCTGGCAGCTGAAGGCCTCCAGTTCCAGCCACAGCCATGCTTAAGACCACTCTCCACACGTTTGGAAGAGCCTCACGCATGAAGGAACAGGTAGAGGAACCCAGGTGTGCAGGAACCGAGGCGTAGATCTCCAAGCCTGCTCGGATTGGGACTGGGGCCTCCTCCACCCAGATCCCCCATCTTCCAGTATGTAGGCATTACACCCACCAACTGCCCCCGGCACCGTGTAATCCCATCAATGGCCAAGACCCAGAGACTATAAAACCCTGGTCCTGGAAGCGTGTGGCCACATTTGCGGCCGTGTGATGTCTTATTATCTAGTTCTTACACTGGATAACATGGCAGGCTACCAAAAGTATCCTGCCCACACGGCAGAGTCTGTGAAACTCCCAGTGGCATATTCAATATGCCAAAAACCAGTAACAATGATGGGTCTCATTCTCCTGACCCTGAAAGAGCCTCGAATGTGGCTCAGGGCTTTTTAAAATCTCAGGGCTAGGATGAAGGAGACGTTTCTGGGGCCTGCTTGAGGCAATCGATGAACAACAATGAAGTGGTGCAGAGCATTTTCATGTATACTGTTTGGCCACCTGTATGGCTTCTTTGAAGAAGTTTCTGCTAATCTTCCCTCCCCTCACCTTCTGATAGGTTTAACTGTTTCTTAAGTTCTAGTCATACCATAGTTTAATATATCTTGGATACTATTTTTTGGTCAGATGACTGATGGGCAAATATTGTCTTCCAGTCTATTGGGTGTCTTTTTCCTGGTCACTATTTCTTTTGTAATGTAGAAGCTTATTTTGATGTAGTACCATTGGTCTATTTTTGCCTAACTTGTAGTCCAACAACATTGAATCATCAATGACACCTTGAGAGTCAGTGTCTTAAAAAGATATGTCCATGTTTCCCTCAATATAATTTATTAATTTAGGGCATATTTGGGTCAAATTTGTCGATTTAGATTTTTCTACTAGAGGTTTAAGGAGGTAGAGTCAATGGAGTAGACAATTTTTTTTACTGTTGTGTTTGCTAGTTTGGTGACCCACCCAGTAGTGCTCCGGGCTTAGTTATGGCTCTCCATTTAAGGACCACCTCCAGCAGTACTCAGAAGACCTTATGCAGTGCTGAATCAAACCTTGGTGGGCCACATGCAAGGCAAGCACTTACCCACTGTGCTATTGCTCTGGTCCCTACTTCTGTTATCAAATATATATATATATATATATATATATATATATTCATATACATATACATATATATGGTGACAAAGAAATGATTCAAAGCCTAGACTGCATGCTTTGCATATGAAAGCCTCAAGTTCAATTGCCCACAAAGCATGGTCCCTTTAGCACTATCAGGATGACCCCCAAGTAAATATGCTTGGGCAGGCCCCAGGGTCAGTTACCTGATTTTAAATGCTAGCTGCATCTCTTTTCAGAGGAATGAACTATAGGTAAAGTTTTTCTTATCTTATACAATGGGTACTGAAAGACTGGTCCCTAGAGCTGAGTGTGTAGAAGATAATTTGGTAAAAATCTCTGGTACTATGTTAGAATTTCTTTGGTACAAGAAGAAATATAGATGAGGCCCTGGCTGCCCAGTGTGGTATACCATCCTCTGGAATCACTACGAGGACATGACCTGTGGTGATCCATTCATAGCTACTTCCAACATACAGGTGAGGTCTTTGTACCCTGGGAGTGCGACTTGTTCACTGATGCACACTGTGATCTGGAAGTGACTATAGGCTTAATCGTTGGGATAGTCAGTCCCTAGGTCATTACACATTGGGAATCTTACCCTTGACTCTCCTGATCCTTTCTTGAGTTGAATACAATAACTAAATCTGACCCTGACACCACCCAGTGCTATGAAGTTCCCCCATGGAAGGGGTTTCCTTCCACAAGCCCAATCTCATGCCTAGCAATCAGAGAAGTTCACCTTGTACCCATAGTACAAGGTGTGATACTGTTGTACCACAAAAACAAGTTGACTTGTTTGCTGAGGAGTGGGCTCTTCTTTGTAATGGAGTCAAGGTAAACGTGGACTCTGTGGTACATAGAGTCATTTGATCAAATGAATTTTATTGATATACAGTGAAACTCATAGTTGACCTTAACCTGAGGACAAAGTGTATTTGCATTTACTTTTATGAGTTCAGTCCCATAAAACATTTCCTAAGACCTCATGAAAGTATTTAGAGCCAAAAGATAAGTTACTCCCTAGTACCTATGAGGGCTCATAAGGGGGTCCTGCAAAGATGGAGTTGGGTGCCCATCTGTAAAGGAATGCTTAGGTTTCTTTTGTTTCATTTATTCAAAGGGTGTCCCCTTTGCATCAGACTCTGCCTTGGGTATGTGGATAGGGCCTACAACAGATTCTGTTCAGGTATCCACTCTTGTGGGGAGTTATGATACCCAACAAAATCACATAAAAGGAAGATAATCTACCTTGTCTGTTTGTTAGCAATTACAATAGCATTAGCAATTGGTCATCATGTAGGAAATATGTGTGTAGAAAAAAATTACATTCCCCAGAATGAGGCTCTTTCTAGCTATGTGCTTGAAAATCATCTCTGATACCACCATGTTGCTTCTTACCAGAAAAGCAAGTTGCTCTTACACCTTACAGCACTCCAGTGATCCTGTGTGACAGACTCTGTGGAAGGAAATGAAGGTGCCCTCTCCTGGTCAAAAAAAAAAGGCAGGTCCTGTGTGGTTCTGTTGAAAGGAATTCCAGCTACTGTGGAATTTCTCTTCCCGAGTTTCCCCATCTGGAATAGTCAACTTGCTCCATAAATAAGAGGCATTTTCAGGCCAATGTTCTTGTTCATTTCCCAGCTACTCTCTCACTAGTTCATCTCAGGAACTCAGCACTTAAAGTATTCTTTCAGCAGTTGCAGACTTTAGAGTATCCCAACAAATAATGAAACGCCACACCCCATTCGGATATGTTGTGATAGGTTCTGAGACCAAGTTCAAGCCTCTTCAAGGAACTTGTTCAGACCAAGGTGTGTATTTGTTTAGAATTTCTTTGTCTTTGGCAGTGTTTCTGGATTCAATTTGGCAGTGGACCTGCCTCCTTTTGTGATTCTCCACTGGAAACTTCTAGCAACGTCTTCAAGCCATATAACTCTGCCCCATCAGCAAAGATGATCTCCAGGAGCTACCATTTATTGAGACTTAACCCATATACAACATGACAAAAGTACCATATGCATTAGTTTCTTGGTACTTTATGGAAACAGAGCTTAAAAGCTAACAAATGAATCTATATAATATTGGTACAACTAACATTCAAAAATTTTACAGTTCATGGTCCTCCATCCGTTCATTTGTTCTTCTGTAGGTGTCAGTGAAAAGCACAAACCTTTATCTTATTGCTGTCCACCCTCACAGGTGAGAATTACTGCTGCACTTGGCCAGGATAGAGCAAGTTAGGTTATAATCCACAAAGGTGTAGTGAAAGTACCATGGTTTTATACTTTTAGTCAGAACTTGCTAAAAGTGTAATAATAATTCTGTTACCAAACCAAGACTACTCTGAGGCAAATCTAAGCACTGAAAAGCTAATAGAATATGCAATATGGTAGTTATCTCTGAAGGAGTTATTAATTCTTATTCTTATTCTCTTGACTTACCCTGTGTTTCTGCCATATGAAAAATGGCTAACTACATCTTATTTGATATTTACGGCACAGTAGCTCTCACTAGGTGTCATATATTCTCTGGTCCATGAATACAAAGTGTTCTGAAGTTGCTCTTAGCTTTCTTATAGGAGATAAAACGTTGAAAATATAGAAGCTTGGTTACTTGTTAGACTTGATGAGCACTTGAGAGTCCAGATATGAGATTAATAAAATTTAATTAAGGTCAAGATTAGATAAAATCTACCAATATTAAGGAGATAAAATAATCAAACATGAACAGTCTTAATTAATAAACAGTAGAAATTAAATGTATAACAACAATTTTACCAAAAATAAAACAAAGTAACACTGTAGCACAGCACTGTCCTTCTATTGTTCATCGATTTGCTTGAGAGGGTATCAGTAATGTCTCCATTGTGAGACTTGTTGTTACTGTATTTGGCATATCGAATTCGTTACGGGGATCTTGCCAGGCTTTGCCATGTGAACGAGATACTTTCGGTAGCTTGTCGGGCTCCCTGAGAGGAGCGGAGGAATCGAACCCGGTTGGCTGACACGGCTGCATGCACAGCAAATGCCCTACCCACTGTACTATAGCTCCAGAACAAAACAAAGTATCACTTCATCACTTAACTTCCCGTTAGTCGTCGATTTGCTCGAGCGGGTGCCAGTAACATCTCCATTTGTCCCTGTCACGTGCTAGTGTAGCCCAATGGCATCTGTTCGCTCTGGGAACATGAAGAGCCTCAAACCGATCGTTCATGATCTTGACGAAGAAGTCTGACCATCTGGTAGGTGGGCGGCCACGCGGTCTTTTGACATCCCATGGAATCCAGTCAGTAACAGCTCTAGTCCAGCGGTCGTCTTTAAATCTCATTACGTGACCAGCCCATCTGATTTTTGACACCTTGGCAAATGAGACAGCGTCCCTGATTCTTGATCGCCGACAGATGTCGGAACTCCGGATTCCTTCTCTCATTTGAGTGAAACGTGATATTCCAAGCATAGCTCTTTCTATTCTTCTTTGGGAGACCTGAATAGCGTTCTCATCTTGTTTGCGTAGGGCCCAGGTCTCTGAGGCATATGTTAATGCAGGAAGAACAGTGGAATCAAAGAGATGTGCCCGGAGCCAGAGGTTCTTCGTCCTCTTAGCTATTTCTTCAGTGTTCTTGAAGGCGTTCCAAGCTGCTCTCTTCCTCCTGTGCAGCTTGGGTGCCAGGTCATTTGTCATGTTGACCTCTCGACCTAGGTACACATAGCTGTTGCATTCGGAGATGGTCGTTCCGTTGAGAGCGAATGGGGCGTCAGGAACGAGGCTGTTTCTCATAAACATTGTCTTCGTAAGATTCAGCTATAGTCCTACCTTTCCACACTCACGGTCAAAGTCGGCCAGCATTTGTGCCGCTTGGCTGATGTTTGGTGTTATTAAAACAATGTCATCAGCAAAGCAGAGGTGGTGTAGTTGCCGACCATCTATCTTCACTCCCATTCCTTCCCATTCCAGTCGTCGCATGATGTTCTCAAGGGTGGCACTGAAGAGTTTCGGTGAAATGGTATCACCCTGCCGCACCCCTCTTTTGACGTCAACGATCACTTCTTTGTAGAATGGTGAGATCCTGGTAGTGAATCTGCAATTCAGTTCACAGAGGATCCTGATGTATTGGGCTTGAATGCCCTGATTGGCTAGGGCTTCAATGACCACTCCGTCTCAACAGAATCAAAGGCCTTCTTTAAATCAATGAACGTTAAACAGAGCAGCATCTTGAACTCCCGAGAAACCTCAATGAGCTTGGTTATCCTGTGGATATGGTCGATGGTGCTGAATCCTTTGCAGAAACCAGCTTGCTCGCATGGTTGTCCTTCATCTAGTGTTCTGCCAATCCTATTTAGGATGATTCGAGTGAACAACTTGTAGATGACAGACAATAGGCAGATTGGGCGATAGTTGCCAATGTCATGGATGTCTCCCTTCTTGAACAGTAGTATGGTCCTGCTGGTTTTCCATTGGGACGGAACCTTGCATTCAGACAGGTAGCGAGTGAAGAGCCGAGCCAGTGTATTGATGAGTACTGATGGCAGGTTCTTCAGGTGTTCAGGTCTGACCTTGTCTGGACCGGGTGCTGTTCATTTCTTTACCGATGAAACGGTGTGTCGGATTTCGGAAGGGAGAACATTGGGAATGACATATCCATCCTGTGGAATTTGGTATGTCAGCAAGTGGACATGGCTATCGAAGAGATTTGAGTAGAAGTCATGGATAATCTTCTCCATTGCCGTTCTGGAGGATGTGATGGATCCATCAGGACGTCGGAGGGCAGTCATCTTGGTCTTGTAGTTGGTGAAGGACAGGCAGGTGTTACGAATACTTTTCCCGGCTTCTGCCACATCTACCAGTACTTCTGCTCTTCTCTCTTTGAGGTCTTCCTTCATCGCATCTCTGCACTGCTTTGCGAGCTCGGACGTTAGCTTGCGGTTGCCTGAGGCATGCGCCAAACCACACTGGCGAATTAGCTCAAGAGTTTTCGAAGATAGGCGATTTTTTGTGGCTATCTCTCTCTTGGCGTTCCTCGCACATTCATGGAGGTGCTGAGCCAGTCGATCGTATTCCTCGTCAATGTTGTCAACAATGGCATCTTCCCATGTTGCCGCAATAGTACCAAAGATTTCCCGGTTGGTGGTCATTCTGGGAGTTCTCTTTTTGAACTTTGCAGCCCTTTCTACCCTCTCTGTGAAGTAGAATTTTGCACGAAGGAGACGGTGGTCCGATCCCATTCGAAATTTTGGGACAACAGCGACATCAGTCAGGCAAAACCGTCAATTGAATATGATGTGGTCTATTTCGTTGTGGAATCGTCCACTGGGAGACTCCCATGTCCATCGTTTAGATTCTGCCTTCTGGAACTGTGAGTTACCATGAATGGTCTTGGTCGACATGATGAACTCAGACAGTCTCTCACCCTGTTCGTTCCATTCTAGGCCATGGGTCCCGATGTGAAGTTCTT